>NW_015506047.1:430754-467254 GCF_001515645.1 Sinocyclocheilus grahami | reverse complement strand
AGCACGCCACGGAGGCAGCCATCAGCGTCGGCGCCATTGTGCAAGATTGTGTAGCCTAGTGAAGTGTTTCCCAACCTTTTTTTTTAGCAGATAGTGAATTGGTGGGTTTTTGTTAAATGTGAGCCAAAATCATCACAATTAAAAGAACCAAAGACTTAAACCACTTCAGTCTGTGTGCATTGAATTTATTTAATACACTAGTTTCACAATTTGAGTTGAATTACTGAAATAAATGAACTTTTCCACGGCATTCTAATTTATTGAGATGCACCTGTAGTCTGTTGACTGTTATTCTAAACCTCTGCAGAGCGAGTTAAAGTAAAACCTGCCCTGAACAGCTGGATAACAACTGTTGAGTTGTTAATGAAGAGGTTTGTTTATGGAAAAATTCCCCACTGTGTTTGAATGAATTATTTAACTGTTGATCTTTATAAACGTATTGAATGAAAGTTACTGCACCACACAGATTTGGCGGTTGTTGGCGATCTGTGTGCATGTGTGCGTGCTGAACCAGCTGGAGTAAAAACCCATGGTGGGGTCGTGTAGTGCTCCCAGCTCCAGTCTGTCACTTAAGTGCGAGCTCTTCCTGGATTTCTCATGTGTTTTCTGTACAGCCTGTGTGTGTGTGTGTGTGTGTGTGAGTGATCACTTCACTTTCACTGCAGTCACAAGAGCTCATTTGCGTGTTGCTGGTACAAGACAGCTGGGGTGTGTTTTGTCTCGCATTGGCGTGTGATTTCCTGATGTGTTTGTTCAGTTTGGGAGCTCTTCCGTATCAAACCCTTAAGCGTAGTGGTTTATAACTAGGTGAATTCAAGAGACCTCTTGGGCTTTAAAGTAAAGTTCTGGGTAAATTCTAGTTGAGCTCTATCAACAGCATCCGTGATGTCATTTTGGAAGCATCAGTCCTATTTAATTGCAGTTCAGGTTACTGGAAACTCAGTGTTTGACATAGTGATATCTATGGTCTCTGTTCTGTAAACAAACAGGTGCCACCAGTCTATGCTGTTTGATGAAAAAAGTATTAGCAACTGGAGGCACATTAACTGTCAGCAGTTATAAGGAGACTGCTGTTGATAGTTATGTGCATCAAAGTTCACATTCACAGTGAAGCTACATAGTTGTCACTCCTCTTTTGACTTATCACGGTTTATAAAACAAACATAAATTGCTTATTTAATGCATTTACACTCAAAGTCAATGTGGAACCACATTGCACTTTGAAAAGTGTTCAAATACAGCTTTGAAAGTATTTGCACAAGACTTAAACATTAATACTTTAAACTTGAGACTATTATAAGAATCGCTTGCTGACTTTGGCCATGTAAATCTTGCTGTTGTCATGGCCGGGTATAGTTACTCTGGTATCATAAGCGGAGGGTGAACCAACTCCAGTGGAAGGCTTAAATTTAACATGCACATCATAAACCTGTCTTTTTAGGAAAGTACCTATTGTTTTATAAAAAATAAAACAAGGTAATTGCGACTTTTTATCTCAATTCCTTTTTTTCACTATTGCGAGTTTACATCAAGCAATTCTGACTTATTTGATGACTTCTCAGAATTGTGAGAGATAAACTTGCAATTGCAAGTTGTGAAGTCCAGTTCTGAGGGGAAAAAGACTATTATTTTATTGTGAGTTTGTCTCAATTCTCACATTATAACTCACAAGTGCAACTGAGAAAAAAAGTCAGAATTGCGAGTTTATATCACGCAATTCTGAGAAAAAAAGTCTTGTGAGATAAAACCATGTGATAAAAGTTGCAATTACCTTTCTTAATATTTTTTAATTCAGTGGCAGAAACGGCCTTCCATAAGTAGGATACCAGATTTTTGTCACTTCACAAAATATTTTAATATGACTATATATAATGTGATCATAATTTAACAAAAACATTTTAAGTTACTAATAATGTTTTCATTTCCATGGTTATTCAAACATCGAATACATTATATACAGAAAGCGAGCAAAGAACATTTACATTATCAAAGAACATTATCACCGGCTTAAGTCTAGCGTGAGTTTAAGCACTCTCAAAAACCTTCCGTTATTATCAATGAAGCTGCATACACTGTGAAATGAATCTCTTACTTATATTGCACCTACATCTCCACTTTGTTGTTTACTATGAGAGAATTCACGGGAGATCAGCATTCAGTTGGTGAGCGCACACACTGAACAAAACTCTGGCGCTTCAGCAATGACTCTTCTGAATGCCTCTTAATGGTTCTTGCATTCATAAGCTCAACAGAATCATGAGTGATTGATTATAATTCACAATGCTGTAAAAAGAAATATGACGCAAAATAAGCAGATCTAAATTTAATGCCGCCATTGACAATTTTCATTTCATTTTCACTTTATCCGTGACATCCTTAATAGATCTAGTTTAATTGTACAGGGGCATATTTGTCTAATTTGGTTGCATTTTTGCCCCAAGGCCCCGTTAATTTCCAACCCCTAGCCAGGGGAAGGCTATGCCTTGCCATCTGGTATGACTAGTGTGCAGGGATACAAGGCGTTTACACTTTTTGAATGCAGAGCCTCATAGGTTTCAATTATTTATCCTTACAGACTGAGAGCCTGATCAAAATTGTTGTCTGTGGTAATGAACAGCATGCTATAGAATGTGATTTATAGCGTTGGAGTATACACTGCTGGTCAAAAATTTGTGATTGATAACTTATTTTTTGTCTAAATTAGGGATGCACCGATACCGAGCTCCTGTACTCGTACTCTTAAAATGCCCTGATACCAAATGCCGATACCACACAGCATGTGATAAGTGCCATATTCAGACAAAGAAACAGACAACAGAACAACAGACAGCAGAATGGAGTTATTAGAGATTAAGGATGTCTACGAAGTATATGTATGCAATGAATATATAATGTTAAACATTCAGTATTAATGCCTGTATAGCTGATGTGCGCGAGCTGATAAGCAAAGCATGCAGAGTGGATTGAGTGCGCGGCGGCATCGCAGATGCGCGAGCTTGTCGAGTGAATATACCTTTCTCACAGACATCACTGGAAAGTTTGTAGTTCTGTCAGATATGTCAAAAACAAGCAAGTAAAACGATGCACAAGTTACTTAACGGTAGGGAGAGAGAGAGCGCGCACTTCTGTTGTATGATCTTTGATGTTCACTCACTTAGCACACGCATCATTTGGATTAAAACTAAATCGTAAAAATAAGACCATTTATAGGGGCATTCACTATAAACCATTTATTTTCAACTTTAGGCATACACAACTTTCTGGTGAAAGTGAATCTAGCAGCCTGTGTGAAATGCGCTAGTCTGTACTACTTTTCCCTCTCATTCTGCGCCAGTACAAATACGTGCACGCGTTGCGCGTGTTTTGCTTGCTTGAGTGTTTCTGCATTATATGAGTGGCTTTCGAATATAAATCGCAGCACGTTTCAGATGAAAAAAAAAACAAACACGACTTCTATTTCTGAAAATATCACAGTTAGGAGATTTATAACGAGTGGTTCCCTGCATTATTACAGCAAAGCGCGTGATTACAGTACTAAGCCGCTGCAATGGAGCAGCTCTAATGCTATTAAATTAAAGATGTACCATAGAGCAAAAAAATAAATGGTGAAAGTGACAAAAACTTGTAAAATACATTTTAATGGGCATAATTAAGTGTGAAAATAACCAAACGATATACAGTTAAACCAAAAATTACCAGATATAATTTTATATTTTTTTACTAGTGGGTGCAGGACACTATAGTTCATTCAAGTGAGGGGAGCAAAATAAAGTAAACTGTGACAAATTATACTCAAATTCTTCATACAGTGGACTACCAGTAAAACTGCTACAAATTTGGGACCAAAAATTATTCAGACAGAGTCTAGGGAAAAAATTGAAGTTCAGGTTTGCATGAAGCTGGATGACAGCATGCCCAGGAGACTACAGGCTGTCATTAAGGCTAAGGGTTGCCCGACTAAAGTTTGATAGCTGTGTAAATACTAGAGCCCGACCGATATATCGTTCTAGCGATCCCGGTGGGATACCGACGCGCGGAGGGTGGCGTTCGAGAGGGCTCCTCGAGCTGAAGGGATCCGCCGAATTTGGTGGAGATCCGCCGGCGCGTTCGCGAGATAGTGACACCAGTCAACACTTTCACTTCAGTAAGGAGGTTTCTTGTTCAGGCAGCATTCACGCGTTGTCTTATTCGACTGTAAGTGCCCTGCGAAGTGGACTTCACATGAAATTCCGCCATGATTCCAGCTCCAAGGGAACGTACACGTTACTTTCAAAGGGCATTAAAGTGCATGAGCCGTGAATTTATATTGAATTTATTTATAGAGGTAGGGGAGAGCGGGGCACAAAGTAACACTTTTTGACATTCTCAGTTTGTGTAAATCCACATGGGGTTCAGAATATATATATATTTTTACCCACAGTAATTTTACACTTGTCTAGTACAAATATGTCGCTTTGTTTCATACTTCCAGTGTAGACGTTTTTCTTTATTTACCCTCAAAAAATGGAAGTGAAATGTGACAACATGCCCCGTAGGTGGAACACATTGTAACATCTGAGGGGCACGTTGTAACTTGACCATATGACAGCTTAAAATCTTATCTGATCGAATGAAAAAAATATAAAAGACAAACTAAAATATTTTGTTAATAAATATATATATATGAAAAGTTCCAATGTAAAAGCCTCTAAAAGCCATCTTGGTCAAAAATTAGATAACAATACTGAGTGAATGCTCTCCACACATAGTATATGTTCATCAAGTACTTTCCCTTCAAATGCGCAAAATCCCAGCCCCAACCCATTCAGAAGTACCAGTACTTGCATAGAAACCTATACATAGTAGCCAGAAAGAAATGGTAATTTTAAAGAAAAACATCAGACGTACTTAGAGGCTTTTGCATCTGAACTCTTTTGCATCTGAACGCTTCATATATATGTGTATATATATATGTGTGTGTGTGTGTGTGTTTGTGTGTGTTGACAAATGTCATTTGTTCCTGTGATGGTAAAGCTGAATTTTCATCATCATTACTCCTGTCTTCAGTGTCACGTGATCCTTCAGAAATCATTCTATTGAGCTAATTTGCTGTGATAAATTTTCTTCAGGACTCTCTGGTGAATAGAAAGTTCAAAAGAACAGCATTTTAAAATAATTGTACAAGTGTAGTGTAATTAGGTAAACTTTGTGTGACGTGTATTCGTCTACATGAGTTCTAACTTGATTTTTAGGGAGGCCCTGAGTGTTTCCCTGGAGCGGCGAATAAGTGAGCATTTACTGGTAACAGACGATTTGGCATTCTTTCCTGACTAGTCCCGCTGGCAGATCATCAGTTCCCTCTTTCTGAGTCTGAGCTCTTGGGTTGATACAGTGGTCATGTGATCTACCCACTGTTTCTCTCGTCACTAGGTGAGTCATCAGGAATGCTGTTAATCAGACATAAACAACTGCTCGGAAAAGAAGTGAAATGTGTGGCAGCCTGAATGTGTCGTGTCAGAGGACCTGCAGGGTAATTCTGCTCTACCCTGTTTTGGTTGCATTTCCTCTATAGTTGGGGTATTTTTAGCTCAGCGCTTTTGTGTGTGTGCTTGTGGCTTCTTGTGCTCTTTGTGTACTGACTTGGACATGATGTCCCCCATTACAGAGCTGATTGGAGCAGTGAAGTTAACTCTGAGCTAAACTTCCACATCCTGTGCTCTCCAGAGATCCACAGCATAAAGAAAGGAGGATGCGGGTCAACCCGCAGACCCTCACAGCAGCTACAGGCTCTGCCAGACGCAAAATAAATATTTACCCCAAATTAATCACATTTTATTTGTACTCGCAATATCAGTCAAAAGGTGTGCGCCATTAAACAAGTATGGCAAATTTGTATAAATAGTTTTTTAAACCATTTTGTGTGTAAACGGTTGCATGGAATTTTATGAACAACTTTGAGTTTGTTCTGCTCAGGTTTCATGATTGAAACCCACTGAATGGCCTAATATCATGATTGAATGCTGTAACAAGAAGCTAAAAGAGAAGTCAAATGAAGTGTGTCAGTGAGAGATGTGCCTGGCTTTTCTGTGGGCACGGTGCAGGACACTTGGCAGCTGCTGTGCTGTAAAATCATTATAACACTACTGTTTTTATTACAGCCAAAGCTTATGTACATTAAACGACAGAACACAAGCTTACTTCCTTTTTTATTCTCTGACCTGCAGCAGTAAATACCCCTAATTTGCCTACAGAAAAGCACACTGGAGGATGCTTTGACAGAGACTGGATTCATTTTGCTTCATAATGCTGTAGCAAATTCAGATTAACAATTTGCTATTGAGATTATGCTAGGTGAATTTTGTGGTGTTGTTTTTTTCCCCCTCAGTCATTCTTAATTCATGAATGGCAGTCACTGTGGACTCATCCCGACTGAATGCATTCTGGTGTATCATGTTTTATGAAGCCTTGACAGGAGACTGGGGGACTGTGCCAATGAGTCGGTACAGCACTTGTGTGACTGCGATACATGCTGCCGGGGAGAAGAAGTCTGTCCGCACACTTCATCAGATGTCATAACATGTTCCTCTGATCCTGTTTTCTCATTTCTTGAAGCACAGAGACATCCAGTTCACTCTAAATGTTCCCATTCTGATTATTTACTACTGTCTAAACTTGAAGCATTTTTCAGTTGATTCATCCAAGTATCTCGGTAGTAGTGCAGCATTACTGTTGTTTACAGGTTTCTCTTGAAAACCTGTGAGCTTGTAGAAAGATTCAATCGAAGGCTCTAGACAGCATTATGAGGTGACATGAGGTTTCATTAGTAGGAAGTGTAAGTGTGGGGATTGCCAGATTACCCAGGCAGCGGTAGTAGTGGTGGGGGTGTGATGACTAGAGAGACTCAGACATTTGGGCCCTCCTTTGGTATCAATTACCAGGCTGACCTTTAACATGCTTCAATAGAAAAACAACTGGCTGAGGAACAAGAATTGATTGTGGAGGTACAGGATATTCTGCAGCAGCGAATGCGCTTTGCTGAGCTCCACACACCGACTGTACTCTCCCACATTACTCTGTGATGGGGCTTAATTTGGAGGTGAGGTCACCTGGTCACGTCGTGTTGATGAGCTGACACTACAGTGTGCTCGCACTCTCTCTTCTCCTCTTCCTCTTCCTCTCTCTCTCTGTTTTTCCCTTACTCAAGCACAATTATCTGATCATCTTACCAAAGCAAACTGCCAGTCATTGGCCAGCCCTTAGTAAGCCATAGGGCTTGTTTTCCAATAAGCATACTTTTCTGTAATGAAAATCACCTGATGCAAATTTGAAAACGGTATGGCTTTAAAAGTTCTAAAGCAAAAGATTGTTTTCTTCCGTTTGTCAATTTCAGTAGTCGATACCAGTGCCAGATAACTTTTGCTGTCATCACTAGATTTTCAAATCAGAAGTGTTGTTGAAAATGTGATCTTCAAGTATTATTCAATGAAGTAAACATTGCATTTTTCATGGAATTTAAGTAACCGGTTACTAATAGAATTGTTTGTTGCACTAACATTTTTAATTTAAAAAATATTAAAGAAACATGACAAGTGAGAGAACAGATAAGCATAGTAGTTTTTAGGTATCAGCAGAATCAACTATTCAGTTTCAACGTTAAAGTCAGCATGAAATTAAAATTCCCCTATATAGTTTCTGTAAATTCATGTTATTGATCAATTTATCTATGCATTTTTTTTTTACCTCGTAATTTGAAGTAATAGCTTGATCTTCCAGTGAAGTGACAGTCTTCTCTCTGATAACACATGCCGGACTTCTCCAATCATTTAGTTGACTTAAACTCTGCCCCTTTCTTACAATCGACTGCAAGCTCTCGTTCACATCTGCCTCCATCCAGTTAACAACCTAAGCACAGAACCATGCAAGTCCCCACCCTACATTGTTTGTTTTTTTTCCGATGGTCCATTTCACTCAGATGCACTTCACAATATGGAAGAAAAAATTGCTAGTATCCATGTCAGTAATTAAATGGCCTGACGGCACCTACTTGGACGTGTTACAGAGTAATAACAGCTGTCCAAAACCCAGTATGAGACTTGCAGACTATGTAAATGATTCAGACCGCATCGGAGGATAATTAAGAGAATCTACGGGCAATTACTTAAGCAAACATGAACCATTTGAATAATGCTGTTTTGGGGGGCAGAGAGGATATGTGCTGGTAGTTAAGTATAATTGAGATGATAGTGATGATTACAGTGATGGATCTGATGCAGATGGCATAGATGCAAATTAAAGAGCTAATGACTGTGATTTGCTTCCTTCACAGAGAGCCCAGCGAGGAGTGCAATGGAATTAGCGGTGCTCTCCCTGTGGAGCCCGCGCCTGGCTCGAGACTGAACGAGTGGTGTCCTGCCCCACCCCCTCTCGCCCCTCTGCCCGCGATCCACCCCACCAGTATGGGGGACGGCCTGGACGCATTGCAGATGTCAGGGAGCAGCAGCAGTCAGGGGCAGCCCTTGTCCCAGGCCCCTGGCATCTTCAACCCCTGCACCCCAGAAATCATTAACCCTTCCCGGCCAAAGCGCCAGACCAACCAGCTGCAGTACCTGCTGAAGGGGGTGCTGAAGACTCTTTGGAAGCACCAGTTCGCTTGGCCTTTCCATTCTCCTGTTGATGCCATTAAGCTGAATCTGCCTGTGAGTGAACTAACTGTCCATTTACAGTCCTGTTATGTCTAATGAGCAGATCCTGTCAGACAGCGTAGCTGCACTGACTTTTACTGCAATTGTTTTGCCACTGAAATGGTGCTAGAAGATCATCTGTTTGATGATGTGCTATTTGGTCTTTGAACTGCCCTGCATTTACAGTGGGGGTGTGAACCTACACTGGTCTCACGGTTCGATTACGATTATCATGTCATCGATTCGGTTCAATTTGATATCACGATGCATTGACGATGCACTGCATCCTCAATTTTCAATTATAATTCACATGTATAGCCTACAATTTTGTCAATAAATACAAGCAGTCAGATATATGAACTGAACCTTTAATTTTACCTGCTCAAAGAAAACATGCTTCTTGAATGTATAATTTTTGTCTGAGCTGGGTCCACCTTGGCACTGACGGGCGTTAACAGCTCAGGGTGAAAACGGCTGACGTGGTTTGTCAAGATAGTGGTATTACCATTAGGGATGCACGATATATCGGCCACCATATCGGTATCGGCCCATATCGGCTCATTTTTTCTGTTATCGGTATCGGCCTGATAAGAAAATTTGGCCGATATCTTAAAGCCGATAAATAATGCATTATTTCCTTCAGAGACACTTCAGATGCGCCTTGTTTGTTTGCAGCCTTTTGTGCAATTGTACATTGTAATATTGTGTTTATTTGATGTATATCTGATTTATCTCATATAGAATGCGTTTGGTTAAGTTAAAAGAGCGCTTCAGTTTACCGGTGATCATCTTTAGCTCAGCACACGCAGCTCAAACAGCAGTGCACAACATTAATAACTATGATTGGGAATGTCGTGTATATAACATTCTAATGAGAACATTATTATAATAAAACGTTGTGAATTCTTTGGGTTTAGTTGCCGTGTTTCAGCGCGTTGATATGGGAAGAGCGCATCCACAACAGGATCACACATTCTGACTATAGCACACAATAACTGCATCATTTTGTACATATATAAGTTATAATATTATGTTTATGTTGTATTAATATTAATCCCAGGATGCATTTCCTTGAGTTAAATAAGCTGCCAGCAAAACGCTTCAGTTTACCATGTTCATTCAGCTCTTCAGCTTCAGCACGTGCAGCTCAACGGCTGCTATTTAAAACAGTGGTATTAATTTGTTACTTTTTCAAAATCATTGATATATTATTAATAACAACAACCACTTGTATTTTTCTCTTATTATTTTCATCAACAATATGGTTTAGTAATTAAAATCATTTAATTATTGTCCGTGCAGAGGCTATTCCGTTTTATTGATCTATGGCACATTCATTTTGATTCTTTACACGTGTAATGATGTCCAGTGACTTGTTTGCATTATTTATGCATAATTTTATTTATTTGTAAGGCTTTTTTATGACTAAATTTGGTAATGGGAGAGTAAAAATATTTTTAAAACGTACACCGTTCAAACTAGGCTGCTTATGTTGAAGTGTTTGGGATGTGGCTTTTAATGATGAGACCTTTTTTGTAATCAGGCTCTCAAAAAGTATATAACAATTTGGATATAGATTTATCGGCCAACATATCGGTTATCGGCTTTCAAAAATAAAGAATAATCGGTTATCGGTATCGGCCAAAATTTTAATGTCGGTGCATCCCTAATTACCATAGATATATATGTAGATGCCTCATTAGCGACTGTTTCTATGGAATACGCGATACGTAATGCAATACGTAAGCCATCTGCCATTTTTGGAATGGTCTGATGTCGACTTTTAAAGTAGTTGGAGCATTTTTAATTACTCACTCTCGTCTCGCCTCCCTCCGCCATTGTGTGCTACCGCGACAAAGCACGCATGCGACAAATGACATCAGAAAAGCGCCAGTACGTTATAATCAGTTATGGTCTATTACTGAACCGATACCGAATCGTCCTCATCTGCATCGCGATGCATCGTAGAAACGATTAATTTCGACACCCCTAATTTACAGAATGTTACTTCATAACCTGCTCGCAAACAAACCATATCAGTAAGTACACTTACATCAAGCAGTGACTGCAGGTTTTTGCAAAGCCTGACATATAAAAGAATAATCAAAAGAATCTATCTTTTTAATGATCTACCGAAGATGACACTTTCAGAGCGTGTGCACAACACCGAGGCCAATTGTAGGCTGATTGTGTATACATGCTGAAGTTTTATCCAAAGCGATTTAAGATAGAGGAGCATACACAATTCGTCACTGAGCCAACAGTATTCGCAGTATACATGCATTCTAGTTTTGTTTACCAGAACGAGTGTGTGTTTTAAAAACTTGAAGTCATTTTCCCGCCCTCTGTACTCTGACGTTAGCAGTTCCTAATTCAAGACCAGCAGGTTGTTGTGGCTGTTGCAGAGCCTGTTTCTCTGGCTCAGAGCTGTCTTTCCTGTGATGGGAATTATAGATGCACGATATTATCTGACCGATATCGGAACCGGCCGATAATGGCTTTGAATGTACAGTCGTGGTCAGGATTATTGGCACCCTTGGTAAATATGATCAAAGGCGGCTGTGAAAATAAATCTGCATTAATAATTTTGATCTTTTATTTAAAAAATTCACATAAATCTAACCTTTCATTGGAGAATAAGAATTTAAAATGGGGGAGAAATATCATTGACAAATGTTTTTCTCTAATACACATTGGACACAATTAACGGCACCCTTTTATTCAATGCTTTTTGAAACCTCCATTTGGCATAATAACAGCTCTGAGTTTTCTCCTATAATGCCTGATGAGGTTAGAGAGCACCTGACAAGAGATCGGAGACAATTCCTTCATCCAGAATCTCTCCAGACCCTTCAGACTCCCAGCTCCATGATGGTGCTTCTCCTCTTCAGTTCACCCCATTCATTTTTTTTATAGGGTTCAGGTCAGGGAACTGGAATGGCCATAGCAGAAGCTTGGTTTTGTGCCCAGTGACACATTTTTGTTTTGTTTTTAAGGTTTGTTTTTGGATTATTGTCCGGTTGGAAGATCCAAACATGGCCCATTACAAGGTTTCTAACGGAGTCAGTCACTTTTTGATTTTTTTATCTTTTGGTATTTGATAGAATCAAAGATGCCATGTATCTAAACAAAAGGTCCAGGACCTCCAGCAGGCCCACAACATTAAAAATACAGCAGTATATTTCGTTGTACACATGGGGTAATTTTTATCCCTGTGTGCACCAAACCCATCTTGAGTGTTTGTTGCTAAAAAGCTAATTTTTTAGTTACATCTGACCATAGAAGCCAGTCCCATTTTAAGTTCCAGTCATGTCTGACAACAGAATATGCTGGGGATTGGTTTTGGATGAGAGCATTTTTTTTTTTTTTTTTCTTGAAACCCTCCCAAACAACATGTGGTGTAGGTGCTGTTTGAGTTTTTTTTTTTTTAAGGTTTTCTGACCCTGAGACTCAACTATTTTCTGCAGTTCTCCAGCTGTGGTCCGTCCTTGGAGAGTCTTTAGCCACTCAAACTCTCCTCCTCGCCGTGCATTAGGACATTAGGATGCATTAGGATATAGACACACGTCCTCTTCCAGGCAAATTTGTAATATTTTCTGTTGATTGAAAATTCTTAATTATTGCCCTGATGGTGGAAATGGAATTTTCACTGCTCTAGCTCTTTTCTTATAGTCACTTTCTAATTTGTGAAGCTCAATTATCTTTTGCTGCACATCAGAAATATATTCTTTGGTTTTTCTCATTGTGATGGCTGATTAAGGGAATTTAAATTTATATCACGGTATTTTTCTAAATTATACCGGTTTCACGGTACATTAAGGTATTTTTTTTTCATGACTCATAAGAATTTCTAGGGGTACCAATAATTGTGTCCAACGTGTATTTGAGAAAAACATTTACAGTATGTCATAATGATATTTCCCCCCATTTTAAATTCTTATTCTCCAATGAAAGGTTGGATTTATGTGAATTTTTTTAAATAAAATATCAAAATGATTAATGCAATGCCAATGCAGATTTATTTTCACCGCCACCTTTGATCATATTTACCAAGGGTGCCAATAATTCTGACCACGACTGTACATCGGCCCGATATGAAACATTAATCCAACGTGTCTTGCTGATTAGAGGAATAGGTTAACTCACATGTGCTGTGGGTGTGCTAGCGATTAGATCACGTCAGCAGTGTGACTAATTTTTGAAGCAAAGTTTTGCCTGAATGGTAATTAGATTCACTGTTTTGGATAGCTGCATTTAAACCGAGAATGCACGTATAGAATGAAGCGTTCAGTGTGTGAAACAATAATAGCAGCGGCAGCCTCCCCCGGGTCCTAACGCCTGTTCGGTAAGGAGTTTTAATTCCATAGGGGGTGCTGTTGGTCTATTTTTAATAAAATGAAAGTAAAATACACAAATAACATTTAGACTGAGTTTCTGATTAAATAAAGCAGTAATAGATGTCTTAAAATCATGAGTATGTTTTTTTATTTAAAGGTAAGAAGCTATAGCTTACATGAATTAAAAAAATCACAAACATGACACTTGTAAATTAAATAATTTTATATATACTGATTTATTTGTTAATGTGTAATGTTATATTTTTAAACAAATTATGAGCTCTAAAATATTTTCAGAATTTTGACAACTCTTTTGCTATATCTGATTGATATATAGTTATAGTTTTTTTTTTTTTCAAAGCTTTAATGTATTGTAATTATAAAATAACTTCATTATTGTTTATTTTATTCTAACAAATAAGTTCTTGTTAAAAACTAACCAAAATCAAAAATAATTTGCTTATAATTTCCGCACAGGTAAAATACACAAATAACATTTAGACTGAGTTTCTGATTAAATAAAGCAGTAATAGATGTCTTAAAATCATGAGTATGTTTTTTTATTTAAAGGTAAGAAGCTATAGCTTACATGAATTTAAAAAATCACAAACATGACACTTGTAAATTAAATAATTTTATATATACTGATTTATTTGTTAATGTGTAATGTTATATTTTTAAACAAATTATGAGCTCTAAAATATTTTCAGAATTTTGACAACTCTTTTGCTATATCTGATTGATATATAGTTATAGTTTTTTTTTTTTTCAAAGCTTTAATGTATTGTAATTATAAAATAACTTCATTATTGTTTATTTTATTCTAACAAATAAGTTCTTGTTAAAAACTAACCAAAATCAAAAATAATTTGCTTATAATTTCCGCACAGGAGAAACTTGGTGTTGTTTCCAAACAAAAGGAAATATATAGTTATCAGCATGGGCTATTGGCCAAAAGAGTTGAAAAATATCGGATATCGGCAAAAATCCAATATCGTGCATCCCTAATGGGAATGGTGGAAAAGTTCTAGATTGTGCATCACACTATTGGTGGAAAATTAGCTTTTGAGTACTCTTAGGGGGCATCCACACAGAACGTGTTTTTCTATTCCATTGCGCTACTTTTCCATTGTTTTTCTATGTAAACACAGGCTAGGCGGACATGTATGACCGTTACACTCGCGTCTCGCATGTTTTGCAGCATCTCGCACTTGACCGCTGCGTTAAGATGTTGTCAAGTTAAAAGAATTCCAACTTTTGCATGCAGCACCATTCATCAATGTTAGTTCCAAAACGGTGAACCAATCAGAAGGGCATGTGTTGCGAGCTTTGTTTTGTTTGCAGTAGCAAGTTGGCATGCCAACGGTTTTATTTGACTGCAACATGGCGGAGGAGCAGGGCTCGCAAAATCGCTAGCCCGACGTCCCGGGGCTATTGTGTTTTCCAGTTGGGCTAACAAAATGTATCACCACTCTGTCCGACGGGCTATCTTCAATACAGATCTCCCGCGGGTCCTTAAAAACTCCTAAAGTGAGTTGTATCAAACTTAAGGCCATAAGTTTTAAATACGTTAAATGGCATAAGAAATGTCTTAATTATAATTTCAAGATGTCTTACAGTTGGGGACGGAAAGACAAGAGTCGCGATACGGCTGGATTAAACTTCAAAAGGCAATGATGTTATTTAATAAATATGAGCGCTGCACGTTTCAAGTCAAAACGCGGTGCGGATGTCTTTATTTGAATGTATCTGAAGGGAACCGACTGTCCCAAAAGTGCCTTTAAGGGTATTCTATAGTCACTGTCCTCAGAAACGTGTCCTTGGCATTTTAATTTTATGAGCCCGGAGCTGCATTGTGTACAGCCGTTACCGGGGAAACCGCAATATTGGAGCCAACTCGTGGCATAGAGTGAATTTGCATTTCCAATAAGCCTTTCTTGCTGTTTATGGTCAGATCAATGCAAATATCAACTCATGTTTTTACGCAGCAAACACAGAGTTGTAAATGAGAAAGAAGTTAATGTGCCTTCTAAAAATCTAAACAATTAAGACGGTAATATTTATACATTTTAAATTGACATAATTTATATTCTTGATTTATCTCTTTTCATAAAAATGGTCTAAAGGCTGAAATGCTGTTGTATAAGATTTGTTTTTGTGAAAACCTGTATCTGAACTGTAAATCATGTTATTTTATGGCTCAATACTGTGTTACCTTAGACCAGGGGTGGCGAACTCCGGTCCTGGAGAGCCGCAGCCCTGCAGAGTTCAGCTCCAACCCTAATTAAAACTCGCCTGCCTGTAGCTTCCTAGTAACCGTTCAGACCGTGATTAGCTTGTTCAGGTGTGTTTGATTATGGTTGAAGCAAAACTCTGCAGGGCTGCGGCTCTCCAGGACTGACGTTCGCCACCCCTGCCTTAGACATTGTCCAGCCCCACTCATACTGTTCATTTTACTTGTGCAGCTCTTAAAATGGGTCATAAATCATCTTAAATTTATTTTTTTAAATTCTGCAGATACCCTGTAAATAGTGAAATAAAATTCCTTCCTTCATATTTGTTGATATTTGTGTACTGAAAATATTTTTGATTGGCATTTAAACTCTTATCTGATTTTCTATATTAAAAAAAAAGGCCTTTTTTTATTTTATTTGGGCTAGTTAAATTAATTTTCGGGCTACTAAAATCTGAAGAGTACCTGCCCGAAGGGCTACCAGGGATTTTGAAATTTTGCGAGCTCTGAGGAGGCATGTTTTTAGTTGCAAAGATGTGTTGTGTGTGAAAGGCACCTTTTGAGATCAAAATGTTCTCCATGGAAAGCTGTTTGCTGTTATTAAAAAACAATAAGGTCGTTATGATGATGAAAGTTATGGATTGTGATGTGTTATGCTGACTTTTGTAACTTCCTCTCACTAGGACTATTACAAGATAATCAAAAATCCTATGGACATGGGAACAATCAAGAAACGCCTAGAGAACAGTTACTATATCAATGCCCAAGAATGTATTCAAGACTTCAACACCATGTTTACTAACTGCTACATTTACAATAAGGTACTGGTTCACATTTCTGCTCCCATCATTTATAATGGATCATAGTGGTGTGTTTAGGCGTGTGGTTAATGGTATGTGTCGCCCCCTGCAGCCTGGGGATGACATAGTCTTAATGGCAGAAGCACTGGAGAAGGCGTTCCTCCACAAGATTTCAGAGATGCCCCAGCAGGAGATTGAGTTGACGACCACATCCGGCAAGGGTCGTGGCCGGGGCAGGAAGGATCCAGGTATAAGTCTCATACTCTCTCTTACCTGAGGGCCACTCACACTGCTACCATTTTAGGGATCCTACACAACTGCTGTGGCCAGAAGATCATTTGGGCTTCATTGTCTGTCCCAAGTAGTGCTCACTGCAGAGCCAAACGACATCCAGCTCCCCTTATCTGGATGTAATGGGTGGAGCTTTACCCAGTCGAGCTACACCTCTGTAAACCTAATGGGTGTAGTTATGTTTAGCGAAAGGGTATGGTTAGGGTGTGGTTGGAGTGTCTAGTTCCACCCATTACTTCCACCGAGGGGGAGCTGGATGTCAAGCTCCACCTAATGGCTCTAAAATTAATCATTTTAATTCCTCTGTATTCTGTCTCTCTGTATTATTAGACATGAACCTGAAGATTGCACCTGGCCTGGAGTCTACGCATGCAAACCCTCAAACACGTGGCCTTTCCAGTCTTGCCCCTGGGCCACAAACGAGAGGACCACCGCAAGGTCCGCCTACTTTACCTCCCCAGTCCACCATGCAAGCCTTGCCCCTTCGAGTGCCCCCCTCGCTCCCTTCACATCCTCCCCTTGCGCCTCAATTAGGGCCACCTTTTTCTATGGGCCCCACAGACTGCAACCCACAGGTCCCCTTGATGACAGCTGTGCCTCCTCCGACCCAAACTGCCCTGCCGCCCGTGCACATGCAGCAGAGCGCTCCTCCTATTCTACAAAGCCCCATCCCAATGCTTCCCAAAGTAAGTTGACTCATAACATTCAAACACAGTGTCATTCTTCTTGTTTTTAGTCTTGTGTCTTTGTCCTCACTCGCTTTTTTTCATCAGCAGCAGAGAAAAAGTCAGAAAAGGAAAGCAGACACCACGACACCTACGGCAAACGATCCGCTGAACGAGTCCTCGCCTGCTGAGTCAAAGTCAGGAAAGACTCTGCCACGCCGGGATAGTACACGACCAAGCAAACTACCCAAAAAAGAGGCACCAGACTCCCAGCATCATTGGACACCCGCCACTGGGACCCACAGCCCCAAGCAACAAGAGCAGCTACGCTACTGCTCCGGCATTGTAAAAGACATGTTTGCTAAGAAGCATGCAGCATACGCTTGGCCCTTCTACAAGCCAGTGGATGTGGATGCTTTAGGGCTACACGATTACCATGACATCATCAAGCATCCCATGGACCTCAGCGCTATTAAGGTGAAAATACAGCTGCTGGTTCTCAATCAGACGATGAGCCACTTTTGCTTTCCGTTCTTATCCATTCAGTTTTCTCTGTGGTTGTACAGGAAATGTTGGAAAACAGACAGTACAGAGATGCTCAGGAGTTTGCAGCAGATGTACGGTTAATGTTCTCCAACTGCTACAAGTACAACCCTCCAGACCATGAAGTGGTGGCTATGGCACGCAAACTGCAGGTACGTGTATACCTGCAAAACACTGTGTACATTATGGCTTGCATGACAAGTCTTTTTTCCTAGTCAGGCGTTTAGCTGGCTTGTCCGTGTTTACATTATGTAAGTGACTCGCGGTAGACCATGCTGTATTACCTGTCATTGTGGTATCCAGTAAATCTAGCGATGCACTGACAGCAGGGTCAGAAATTAACTTCTCCATTAAAGGGTTAGTTCACCCAAAAATTCAAATTAGCTCATAAATTACTTGACTTAAGTAATCCTAGGTGTATATGACTTTCTTCGTTATTTAATTAAAATGCGCCCATCCATTAAAAAAAAGTCTCTCACATGGCTCCGGGGGGTGAACAAAGGCCTTCTGTAGCGAATCAATGCGTTTTTGTAAGAAAAATAACCATATTCAAAACGTAATAATCACTTTAATGTAGCTTGCGCTCACTGTTGTACACTGGAAGCTGTTCCGGGCGGATGACGTATGGAGGTTGGCTTTGCGCATGCGCCGCTCAGAAGTGACGCACGTGGAAGCGCAGGGGAGAGATCAAAACAAAACAACGGTCACTAATTAGAAGTTCAAAACAAGGATTTGTAAAGAAGAATGTCGGAGGATTTCGATATAAGCCAAGAGGAGACTAGTTTTCCTTTGCTAAAGTAAGGAAACTTTGCTTCCTTTGCTCCTGTAAACAAACGTTGGTTTTCACGAGACTCACCGGTGCGTGCACAGCGCTGACCTCATCCGTCATCCGCCCGGAACTGCTTCCAGTGAACAACAGTGAGCGCAAGCTACATTAAAGTGATTATTACGTTTTGAATATGGATATTTTTCTTACAAAAACGCATGGATGGGTGCATTTTAATTAAGTGCTTTTGGACTGATGCATGCAACACCTGCTGAGTGCCATTAAAGCGGTCATATGATGTTGCTAAAAAGAACATTATTTGGTGTAATGAAATGTTTATGCGGTTTAAGGTTAAAAAAAAGACATTATTTTCCACATAATGTACATTATTGTTTCTCCTCTATGCCCCGCCTTTCTGAAACACAATTTTTACAAAGCTCATCGGTCTGAAAAGCGAGGTGTGCTTTGATTGGCCAGCTATCCAGTGCGTTGTGATTGGCTGAATACCTCAAGCGTGTGACGGAAATGTTACGCCCCTTAACATATTGTGATGCCTTGCATCATATGACCCCTTTAAACAGCTAAGACAATTTTTTTATATAACTCCGACTGGAATCGTATGAAAGAAGAAAGTCGTATGCACCTAGGATGACTTGAGGGTGAGTAATTTATGGGCTGATTTTCATTTTTGGGTGAACTAACCCTTTAAGGGGCAATATTTGACCCTTATTTTTTATTTTCAAGTAAATAGCATGCATAAAGTATATAAATTGTACAAATAAAGAACAGCAACTTACTACCGGGCAATATTATGGCAAAGTAATTGTTGATCTTTGCTCATGATATGTAATAATTTTTAGTGTTGAACAGTAGACTGCATAAAATAATGTTTTTGTGTTTTGGGAGAAGACTTGTCATTCTGGCTATGTAAACAAAACCTAAAAACAGTTTATGAATTACTTTATTGCTTTTTACACATTATAAAATCAAGATGATTTAATGGTTATTTTAGTAGATTGAAAAACGTTATTCAAACTGGGAATAAACTATATACAGAAAGCAAGCAAAGAAAATGTTTCCTATCACTAAAGTGGTCCATGACTTCAGTCTAGTGTAAGTAATGCTGAATGCTGCAAAGAAACATGTAAAAAGAAATTGAATGTAACATGAGCAGATCTAAATGTAATGCTGCAATCTACACTTTTCATTCACTTTCACACTTAACTTTAATCTCCACAGTCGTAATAGATTTAGTCTAATTGTGAAGAGCCGGGGTTTTTTTTGGCCCCTTAACTTGATTTTGGGTGGGTTTTTTGGCCCCTAAGCCCCTGTTAATTTCTGACCCTAATTGACAGAAGTGTGAAAGTGGTTGAGAAATGAAATCTGTGAACGCGGCAAAAAAAATTAACAGTAATGTTCCACTCTTATAGTTTCTATAATGTTGTCAGAATGTATCAAAGTGCACATTGCTGAATTCTTAAATGAAGATGAGAAGCGTCTTATACTAGATCATCAAAAGGTTTTCTCTTTTTGTAGGATGTGTTTGAGATGCGTTTTGCTAAAATGCCCGATGAGCCAGAGGAAATGCTGGGACCCGCTCCTGCGCCAGTGCTCCACCAGGCTCCTGTCAAGACACAGCCACCCATGGGCACGGCCTCGTCCTCTGACAGCTCCAGTGATTCCTCATCTGAATCTGACTCCTCCACGGATGACTCTGAAGAGGAGAGAGCCCAGAGGCTAGCAGAGCTTCAGGAGCAGGTGAGCAGATCTATGCTTAGTTTTTGCCAGCACGTACCCAAGGAAGAAGTCTTTTCAAGGACAAGCTGGCCGAAAGATCTGTCACCATAGATACTAGAAGTGTAGAAAAGTTTACACTTTACAAAGATGCGATACTGTCCCCCTGAGAAGAATTTAATCTCCCTGTTTTGTTTCTTCTCTTTTGTTGCTCAGCTGAAAGCGGTTCATGAGCAGCTGGCTGCCTTGTCCCAGCCTCAGGTCAGCAAACCAAAGAAAAAAGAGAAGGAAAAGAAGGAGAAGAAGAAAGACAAGCACAAAAAGAAAGCGGGAGTTATGCCTGCACTGGAAGAGATCCTGGAGCCGCCTCCTACCCTCAAGGCTCAAGGAAAGCCTAAGAACAAGGATCCTCTGCCTAAGAAGCCCAAGAAGCTGAGGTGAGCTATATTTGGTAATACAAATTTCAGGCAAGAAAGTATCCAAAATTACATGGTTTAATCACTTTTATCAATGTGGAGAGTCTGAGAATTTTGCTGTTTACCCAATAACTGTATAGTGTCATTAAAAATGAGAAGTTCTTGTTGTCTTATGCCCTATAGCAAGAAGGAGGGAGGTAAGGGCAGTCGCTCCATGGCTCCCCCAGGTGCTGCTCCACCAACCCTGCTACCTGTGGTGAGCCTGGATCCTGAGGAGGATCTGGGTCTGAGTGGAGGAGCCGCAATGGCAGGCATGCCTGTTGGAGAGAAGTGTAAGCCTATGTCCTATGAAGAAAAGAGACAGCTGAGTCTGGACATTAACAAGCTGCCTGGAGACAAGCTGGGCCGTGTGGTCCACATTATCCAGTCCCGCGAACCCTCGCTAAAGAACTCCAACCCGGACGAGATTGAGATAGACTTTGAGACGTTGAAGCCTTCTACACTGCGGGAACTGGAGAGATATGTGTCGTCCTGCCTTCGCAAGAATAAGAAACCCGCCGGTAAATGATTTTACAAACCTCTTTAACGCTAAGGCCCTGTTTACACTTCTGTCTCTGGTGGTCCTACCAAAAGTGCTCAGCCATATCAGAGGATTGGCTGTACATATTCACTTGGTTTGACACTATCTTGTAGGTAATCCTAGAAAAGGGGTGTCCAATTATGCTGCTGTTAGGCCACATTCTTGCAGAGTTTAGCTCCAAAACACCTGCCTGGAAGTTTCTAGTGATCCTGAAAACCTTGATTAGCTGGTTTAGGTGTGTTTAATTGGGAATGGAGCTGAACTCTGCTGGAAGGTGGCCCTCCAGGAGTAAGATTGGACACATCTGTCCCAGAATGTTGTCTGGGATGCATTTGCATTGACTTTCCAAATTTGATATGTGCATATAAAGTGCTGACCACCGCAGTAGGTAGTTTTGAGTAATTGCAACACACTAGTTACATTAACATGCAACCTAATACTTTGATTCATTGCTCCATTAGATTGGGTAGCCTTCATGTAAACACCACAGTTGATCCGAATGAGCTCTACCCAAATGAAATTTTGGTCAAATTGGAAGGGGTGGTGAAGACCTGAAATAATCCAATCAACAGGAAAAAAATTAAGCATGTAAATGCTTGAATCCAACTACCTTCTCAGTCAGATTAAAAAACACCTTGTGCACATGCGCAGTGTCATGATGTGTATATTTACATTCGTTTTACATCTTACAAAAAAAAAAAAAACTGGTCAGTGGAAGAGACTGCACTGAAGTTTTGTTCAGAATGCATGACATCACATGTAGATGAATACATGAATCTGATTGTAAAGTTTATGGTTTATATAAACAGAAATTTCACAAGCTCAAATAGAACTGGGTTCATTCTTTTTGGCAATTCAGTGCATGTAAACATAACTAGAGTGTCTCTAAAACACATTGGATCCCTTTTTACACTTGTATTTAATGCTGTCTGTTACGTTGCATCACCCAAAATCAACATAAATACCAAGTGCATACATATTCTTATTGATCATTGTTCATTGTTTCTTGTCCTTCAGTTCCAGAGAAGACCATGGAGGCAATGAGTGCTGCAAAGACAAAAGGCTCATCCTCCGAGATGGGCAGCAGCAGTGAGTCCAGCTCCTCAGAAAGTGAAGACTCAGAGACAGGTGAGCCCTGTAGCTCCATAACGTGAACAGCTGCATTTCTAAAGCTTTGTAAATGTTAAATGATTCAAGAATCTGCATTTCATGAAGAATCTTCCTTCGTGAACCCAGGGATGGCTTCTAAGCTGAAGAAGAGAGGGAGAGGTGAAGGAAAGAAGGCTCATCACCAGGTGTTGGCTTCAGGCGTGCCTCAGCCGCAAGTTCCCCATCAACCCCAGACCCCTGCACTGCAGCCCAGTGTTCAGCTGAAGCCGCATCAGCAGCATCCTTCTCCCGCCGCTTACATGCCTCCTCCCGTCACAGCTCTGGAGCCCTCGCAGCTCCTGGAAAACTCCTTTGACCCTCTGGCCCACTTCGTCCAGCCCCTCATGCACCTTCCCCACCATGCCAATGACTCGCCCTCCCCTGCGCCTCCTCACCTCAACGCTCACCCTCCAGGAGGCCCAGTGTCTCCTGAGACCCACCCATTCCTGAACCAGCACCCCATCCTCCCATCCCCAGGTAAGTGGAAAAATCCGGTTTATTAAGTCAGAAATACCTTAATACTATGTCCTAACTAGGTTAGATGTAGAGTACTTTCCGAATGTACTGGGTCAAATTTGCAAAAAAACAAAAATTGTATTATATTCAGGAACACCGTAAAATACTGATAAATGAAACATTGATAAACATTCAGAAACACTATTAACATTTTCATTCCTCTCACTTCACAGCAAATGCTTTGCACATACTTGTAATGCTTCCAAATACAGCACATTAAAAAAACAAATGATAGTGGGATTCATGTTAAACAGCATTTATAATAAATGCCAAGCCTAAATGAATTTCTTTAAAGTGAAACTGAAACTACCGGCATGAGGGAAACATGCTGTACATATAAACTTGGGCTCACATACCTCACGTTCGGCACAAATCCAGATGTTGTGTGTTGTTTATGCATGTTTTGTGTGCTTGATGTCAGTTGCATTATGTTAGTCGCTTTTGAATATACGTTGCAGGATGTTTCAAATAATGTGACATATATTCCAGAAAATACATTAAAAAGACAAAAGTAAATTTCTTCCGTGGCTATAGGATTTACCAGTTTTACTATTGGTTAGACTATTGCTGGACTACCATGTCGATTTTCACACTGCCCACCTCTCATTGGTCCAAACTGGTGTAGATATTCTCTGATTGGCTCTATTCTTCACTTTATCTTGCACTTTTGTTTACAAAAATTATTAAAAAATTGCAGGTGTTCTATATTGACCCTTTACTTAACCATGCTTTTGTGGTCTTCCTCTCTCTTTGTGTTGTTGGTCTCTAGCCCTGCACAACGCAATGCCCCAGCAGCCTTCAAGGCCCAGTAATAGGGCAGCCCCGCTACCTCTTAAACCTCCGCAGCAAAGCACGCCCCAGCAGCAGCAGCAACCCCAGCAGACCCTGCCGCAGCAGCTCCAGTCCCAGCAACCCCCTCAGCCCCAGCACCCCCTCCCTCCTCACCTCCTGCATCCTCCCCAGCAAATCCGCCAGCGGCCCCTCTCCCCACCCACGCTCACTCCCCAGGGCCTGCTGTCCTCCCAGCCCCCACAGATGCTGCTAGAGGATGACGAGGAGCCCGTTCCCTCTATGACCCTGCCCATGTACCTGCAGCACGTGCAGCCAAACCGCCTGCAGCAGCAGCCGCCGACATCACTAATGCAGTCTCTGCAGAGCAGGTTGCAGCAGCCGGGCCAGCAGTCTTTGCTGCAGTCAGTGCAGGTTCAGTCTCAGATGAGCCAGCAGAGCTCCCTGCCCCCACCGCAGATTCCCGTTCAGACTCAAGCCCAGCCGGCAGCGGCACACCAGCCCTCCCCGCAGCTCTCGCAGCATCAGGCCAGACACATGCAGCACTCGCAGCAGCTGAGCTTCTCTCAAGGCCATGTCCAGACCACGCAAACGCAGCCTAGTCAACACAAAGTCTCCATGCCCTCCACAAAAGCACAGCAGATAAATGATTTTACAAACCTCTTTAACGCTAAGGCCCTGTTTACACTTCTGTCTCTGGTGGTCCTACCAAAAGTGCTCAGCCATATCAGAGGATTGGCTGTACATATTCACTTGGTTTGACACTATCTTGTAGGTAATCCTAGAAAAGGGGTGTCCAATTATGCTGCTGTTAGGCCACATTCTTGCAGAGTTTAGCTCCAAAACACCTGCCTGGAAGTTTCTAGTGATCCTGAAAACCTTGATTAGCTGGTTTAGGTGTGTTTAATTGGGAATGGAGCTGAACTCTGCTGGAAGGTGGCCCTCCAGGAGTAAGATTGGACACATCTGTCCCAGAATGTTGTCTGGGATGCATTTGCATTGACTTTCCAAATTTGATATGTGCATATAAAGTGCTGACCACCGCAGTAGGTAGTTTTGAGTAATTGCAACACACTAGTTACATTAACATGCAACCTAATACTTTGATTCATTGCTCCATTAGATTGGGTAGCCTTCATGTAAACACCACAGTTGATCCGAATGAGCTCTACCCAAATGAAATTTTGGTCAAATTGGAAGGGGTGGTGAAGACCTGAAATAATCCAATCAACAGGAAAAAAATTAAGCATGTAAATGCTTGAATCCAACTACCTTCTCAGTCAGATTGAAAAACACCTTGTGCACATGCGCAGTGTCATGATGTGTATATTTACATTCGTTTTACATCTTACAAAAAAAAAAAAACTGGTCAGTGGAAGAGACTGCACTGAAGTTTTGTTCAGAATGCATGACATCACATGTAGATGAATACATGAATCTGATTGTAAAGTTTATGGTTTATATAAACAGAAATTTCACAAGCTCAAATAGAACTGGGTTCATTCTTTTTGGCAATTCAGTGCATGTAAACATAACTAGAGTGTCTCTAAAACACATTGGATCCCTTTTTACACTTGTATTTAATGCTGTCTGTTACGTTGCATCACCCAAAATCAACATAAATACCAAGTGCATACATATTCTTATTGATCATTGTTCATTGTTTCTTGTCCTTCAGTTCCAGAGAAGACCATGGAGGCAATGAGTGCTGCAAAGACAAAAGGCTCATCCTCCGAGATGGGCAGCAGCAGTGAGTCCAGCTCCTCAGAAAGTGAAGACTCAGAGACAGGTGAGCCCTGTAGCTCCATAACGTGAACAGCTGCATTTCTAATGCTTTGTAAATGTTAAATGATTCAAGAAGCTGCATTTCATGAAGAATCTTCCTTCGTGAACCCAGGGATGGCTTCTAAGCTGAAGAAGAGAGGGAGAGGTGAAGGAAAGAAGGCTCATCACCAGGTGTTGGCTTCAGGCGTGCCTCAGCCGCAAGTTCCCCATCAACCCCAGACCCCTGCACTGCAGCCCAGTGTTCAGCTGAAGCCGCATCAGCAGCATCCTTCTCCCGCCGCTTACATGCCTCCTCCCGTCACAGCTCTGGAGCCCTCGCAGCTCCTGGAAAACTCCTTTGACCCTCTGGCCCACTTCGTCCAGCCCCTCATGCACCTTCCCCACCATGCCAATGACTCGCCCTCCCCTGCGCCTCCTCACCTCAACGCTCACCCTCCAGGAGGCCC
The DNA here is from genome assembly GCF_001515645.1 of Sinocyclocheilus grahami. Lineage (NCBI taxonomy): Eukaryota > Metazoa > Chordata > Actinopteri > Cypriniformes > Cyprinidae > Sinocyclocheilus > Sinocyclocheilus grahami. The sequence goes on along the minus strand of NW_015506047.1, from coordinate 441,544 downwards.
AGTGTCTCCTGAGACCCACCCATTCCTGAACCAGCACCCCATCCTCCCATCCCCAGGTAAGTGGAAAAATCCGGTTTATTAAGTCAGAAATACCTTAATACTATGTCCTAACTAGGTTAGATGTAGAGTACTTTCCGAATGTACTGGGTCAAATTTGCAAAAAAACAAAAATTGTATTATATTCAGGAACACCGATAAATATATACTGAAACATTTATAAACATTCAGAAACACTATTAACATTTTCATTCCTCTCACTTCACAGCAAATGCTTTGCACATACTTGTAATGCTTCCAAATACAGCACATTAAAAAAACAAATGATAGTGGGATTCATGTTAAACAGCATTTATAATAAATGCCAAGCCTAAATGAATTTCTTTAAAGTGAAACTGAAACTACCGGCATGAGGGAAACATGCTGTACATATAAACTTGGGCTCACATACCTCACGTTCGGCACAAATCCAGATGTTGTGTGTTGTTTATGCATGTTTTGTGTGCTTGATGTCAGTTGCATTATGTTAGTCGCTTTTGAATATACGTTGCAGGATGTTTCAAATAATGTGACATATATTCCAGAAAATACATTAAAAAGACAAAAGTAAATTTCTTCCGTGGCTATAGGATTTACCAGTTTTACTATTGGTTAGACTATTGCTGGACTACCATGTCGATTTTCACACTGCCCACCTCTCATTGGTCCAAACTGGTGTAGATATTCTCTGATTGGCTCTATTCTTCACTTTATCTTGCACTTTTGTTTACAAAAATTATTAAAAAATTGCAGGTGTTCTATATTGACCCTTTACTTAACCATGCTTTTGTGGTCTTCCTCTCTCTTTGTGTTGTTGGTCTCTAGCCCTGCACAACGCAATGCCCCAGCAGCCTTCAAGGCCCAGTAATAGGGCAGCCCCGCTACCTCTTAAACCTCCGCAGCAAAGCACGCCCCAGCAGCAGCAGCAACCCCAGCAGACCCTGCCGCAGCAGCTCCAGTCCCAGCAACCCCCTCAGCCCCAGCACCCCCTCCCTCCTCACCTCCTGCATCCTCCCCAGCAAATCCGCCAGCGGCCCCTCTCCCCACCCACGCTCACTCCCCAGGGCCTGCTGTCCTCCCAGCCCCCACAGATGCTGCTAGAGGATGACGAGGAGCCCGTTCCCTCTATGACCCTGCCCATGTACCTGCAGCACGTGCAGCCAAACCGCCTGCAGCAGCAGCCGCCGACATCACTAATGCAGTCTCTGCAGAGCAGGTTGCAGCAGCCGGGCCAGCAGTCTTTGCTGCAGTCAGTGCAGGTTCAGTCTCAGATGAGCCAGCAGAGCTCCCTGCCCCCACCGCAGATTCCCGTTCAGACTCAAGCCCAGCCGGCAGCGGCACACCAGCCCTCCCCGCAGCTCTCGCAGCATCAGGCCAGACACATGCAGCACTCGCAGCAGCTGAGCTTCTCTCAAGGCCATGTCCAGACCACGCAAACGCAGCCTAGTCAACACAAAGTCTCCATGCCCTCCACAAAAGCACAGCAGATTATCCAGCAACAGCAGCAGTATCACTCTCCACGTCAACACAAGTCTGACTCCTATAACTCAGGTAACACAGTCTTTTAAACCATAGTTTTTAATTTAACAGCTTTAGTTGCTGAAATTAAAAAAATAGTATCAAACTATTTATTTGTTCATTGTTGTATACTTTTTTGGTAGTGAAATGGATGCTTAAACTGCTAAATATTTATCACAATATTTGATGATTATTTTGTTTTGTTTTTTGTATTTGCCATAAAAATGCCTAATTTACTAAATAAGTGGTTTTATATATATATATATAGTCATATTTATTTTTGTAATTTTTTGCTGATTAAAATTTTTTTTCATTTTGAAACATTGATTTAGATGCTTGTCATTATTTTGTGCCAGAAAAATGCTCTTCCTGTTTTAAAAAAATTAAAAATATCCCGCTACTATCAATAGTTAAAAGTAGTCCGCTATTTTTTGTCAGTAACTTGTAGTGGAACTTGTCTGTAGCTCAACTACTTTACAATGAGTACCTTATAGCTGCAGTTTCAAATGTATCAGACAGCACTGTAAATATTTGTATTTTAATGGTGTCTTTATTTCGACAGCACACATGCGAGATAACCCCTCCCCGCTCATGATGCATTCCCCTCAAATCTCTCAGTATGCTTTAGTCCACCAGTCCCCTCCTCAGGCCAAAAAGGTCAGTACCATTTCCATTTCTTTGCTTTGACACTGTGGACGTTGTTTCCATTGTCCACATGGATGTCTATGATGTGATGTTATAAAAGTATGTTTGTTGCTTTGTTTGCTTCAGGAACCACAGCAAGGTCCTTCAGCTTTGGGTGGCATTAAAGAAGAGAAGCTGCTCCATTCACCTGTGATGCGTGGTGAGCCCTTCAGTCCAGCCATGAGACAAGACCCTCACAAACACCCCGAGAGTAAACCCACAATGCCAGGCCACAGCCAACCGAGTGAGTGAAACTCCTGTTTCAAAGTATGCATGTTCACACTAAGCACACTGTGCTGATAAGCTGACATTCAAAATTACACAAGTCTTCCTCAAGTTGCTTTTATACAATACAATAAACAATAAGTTTAATATCAAGTAATATCAACTGTCGAGTAGTTTTTACAGTTTTTGTTTACAAGCATTGCACAAACAGATCTGACTGAAGTTGTGCTATAAAAAAAAAGTTCTGCACCCCATGCAAAATCCCACAACTTTCTTTCCACTAAACAATTCTCACATACTCTGGCAGAATGCTACAGACAAACAAACAGTGAAATGTCTAAATGCAGTTATATTAAATATCTCTGTTCTGCTCTGCCAGTCAAATTAGAGGACCAGAACTAACTGTTTATCATCTTGTTTTAGAAGCAGATATGAAACCACTTGAAAGTTCCCGTCCTGTCATCCGCTCCTCTGAGCAGCGCGGTCCACCACCTTCCATGCAGGACAAAGAGAAATTCAAACAGGAGCACAAGACTCCTGTGGCGCCTAAAAAGGTACAGGTGGGTGGAAGGGACGACTTAATTCATTGTAATTTCAATGAATACAGCAGTTCTGGACTGGTTATGCTACGTTACTATGCTTCATAACGTGTCCTTCGTTTGGTCCCCAGGATGTGAAACTGAAGAACATGGGTTCCTGGGCAAGCCTGGCGCAGAAATCCACCTCTACTCCCTTGTCTGGTCTGAAGTCCTCCAGCGACAGCTTCGAACAGTTTCGACGTGCGGCCAGAGAGAAGGAAGAGCGAGAGAAAGCCCTGAAGGCCCAGGCCGAGCAAGCTGAGAAAGACCGTCTGCGCAGAGAACAAGAGAAACTTCGGTAAGAGAGCTGTTCAGAAACTCTTTTTAATGAAAGGACTGTTTAGCAGTTTCAAGACATTTTCTTTCTGTCTTAAGGGGACGAGATGAGGAGGACTCCATTGAGACGCCTCGAAGGCCTCAGGAGGAGCCCCGCAGGCGGCCAGAGCAACAGCAGGTCCAGCCGCCACAGCAGCAGCACCAAAATCAGCCGCAAGCCCAGAACCCGGCCCAACCGCCCTCGGCCCCACAGCCTTCCCAAGGCCCACCCCAGTCCCCCGCCGCTTCCCAGAGTGCACTTGATCAGCAGAGGGAGCTTGCACGTCGCCGGGAACAGGAGAGGAGGAGGAGAGAGGCGGTGAGTTACAGCTGCAGTCACCTCACTTATGACACATTAGCTGTCAAAAGTTTTGGGTTGGTACAATTTTTTTTAAAGGTCTCTTATGCCCACCAAGGCTGCATTTATTTGCTCAAAAACAGTAATAATATTAAATATGATTACAATTTCAACTTTTTTTATTTTAATATATTTCAAATGTAATTTATTCCTGTGATGCAAAGCTGAATTACCCCATTCTTTAGTGTCACATGGTCCTTCAGAAATCATTCTAATACGTTGATTTGCAACTCAAGAAACATTTCAGATATTCACATCAGTTTAATATTTTTGTGGAACTGATGCAGATTTCTTTAATAGAAAGTTCAAAAGAACAATATTTAAGTAAAAATCTGTTGTAACATTATAAATGTCTTCACTGTCACTTTGATCAATTTAATGCATCCTTTCAGAATAAAAAGATTTGATTTGTTTTTTTGTTTTTTTTTGTCTTGCTGACCCCAAACTTTTGACCAGTACCTTGTACTAAAGTTGGTACCAATTGTTCTTTAATCACTTTTCCATAAACACGTGCATTTAATTGGAGATCTCCTTATCAGTGTTGTTAATTCAGAAATATTCACTTTTTGTTTTCTTCACCTCTACAGATGGCAGCTACAATTGACATGAATTTCCAAAGCGATTTGATGGCTATCTTTGAGGAGAACTTGTTCTGAAGCGCGAGAGAAAGTGAGAAACTGCGAAACTGCTCATGGATTCCTCTACACGGACAGAATGAACTCAAAGCAGTAAGGGGAAAAAGAGCCCATCTGACCACAGGAAACACTGAAGAGGCTGAACTAGCGATGCATAAGCTGAGGCCCTGAGAGGGAGGCTGTAGCTCTCCTTTAGCCTTGGCAGAAAGAGGGACCCTTACACTGGGACGGCACTGCCTCTCCGGCATTCCTCCTGGATTTGCCATTGTGACCATGGCGGGAAAGAAAGGACTTGTGTGACTCTTAATTCAGAATATGGGAGCAATGGACAATGTGATCGCCGGAGGAATATCTGAACGACAACAATGAAATGTACTGATTCTCTGTACTACGGCATCCATCGACTGCCAGATGTCTGTGGGGGATTAGAAAACGTCTTTGTTTCCTGTTTGATTTGGTTTCCCTCCCATCGTTTCGTTTTCGCTATATCCTTTCCACCCCTTTTTCGTGAGGCAAATGGCAGGATGGGATCGGGGGCACTTATGATCTTCCTCGGGAGAGGAAGTACAGCTCGCCTTACACCTCGTAACCACGACAACTCAAACAATATTCACCAGGGGCTGTGACAAATGACTAAACATGGTGTGGTTCACACTGTTATCATGTGCAGATTTTTCATTATGTAGGATCTACTGTAAAAAAGTATTTTCTTAATTACTGTTTTGGTTGATTGGTTGGTTGTATTTTTGTTTCTTTTTTTCGTTGTTGTTTTTCTTTCCTTTTTTTTTTTTTTTTTTTTTTTAGATATTTTTAACTCTCTTACCAACACCTTACCCTCTGATGTCTATGCCAAACACCCATATCCTTTTATGCTGATAGCTGAGACCCGAAACGCTTCACTCTTAACATGTCTTTCTAAATATATAAATATATTTTCTTGTTCTCCCCACTCGTCATTAAAAATTTAGGTAGCCTTGTAGAAAATAAACCCTAATATATGCATTATTCTGACAAGTGTTAATTGAGGACAGAATCATGGAGATATACTTTCATTGCTCATCGTTTTCATGTAAACCCGGTGAGGAATCTCACCACGGGCCGGAGCGTTGACCTGTAAGGGCGGTTTCTGAGTATCCTTTAGTTTGAATATAATTTAAAGAATATGATAACTATTTTAAGTGTATTATACATATAGAAGAAGAACACGCAACTGGTACACGCGTTTGAGAGCGTCATGCGAACACCAGGCCAACGCGACGGAGCTCTCAGCTGGTTTCTGCATGACTCCTCTTTTCTTTTCACAGATCATTTTATTACACCTGCACAGAGAGAACTCCGTATGCTGTGCTAGATATAATTACAAAAAATTCGAAAGGAAAAAAAGCTACAAAAAAAATCAAACCGTTCTGATTTATCATTGTTCTTGTTCGATTATAGTGGATGTGTTCTAATTCTGTTATTTGACTCGGCAAAGGGGGCGGGGGGCACAGTTCAAGACCTTGGCAGGTCCTCTGAGTTTTCTCTTATAGTGTTTTCTCCAGTGCCTGTATTGTATTGCGATTCTAGTTGGCATATATTATGTTCTGGGAGGGCGAGGGAGGGGAAAATTGGGGGTTTAGGGGCGAGAGCTTGTGTTTAAGAGACAAAAAAAGGAAAGTAAACATTTTATATTTTACCCATTTACAATATTCAGGTTTAAATCTAGTTTTAGCTTGACCTCTTAATTATACACCGAACAACTTAGTTTTTCGTTTTCTTGAAACTGCTAAGAGGACATGTCCGATCATCATCTTCATCAACGTACATGTGTGTGTGTCAGGATGTTTGGATGTGTACGTCATGTCAGTACGGTTGTCGGTATGTGGCTGGGGAGGGTGTTCTTACCCGGAGGTTTCAATCGCAACAACACTTCATGCTTTGTGAACTTTTTTTGGTTCTTGTTCTTCCTCATGAAGTTCATTTATATAAATATCTATTTTTTTCTTTTGATAATTTGGTCTGTAAAAGTTCAAAAAAGAGAAACACTTCATTCCTTCAAGCCTTTACATGTATTTTCTTTTCCATGGTAACAGTTGGACATTATGTGCCATAGATTCGGATTCTCCAGAGAATGTGCTGACCAGCTCAGCAGAGAGTTTGCTTTATTCAGGTATTTTGTTATTTTCTTTTGGGGGGGGTTGTTTAACATTTTCCTCGATTACTGTTTGGTATGTGTGTTGGCTATCGAGGTCAATGGTTCAATCTGTTATGATCATGAAATAAACTCATCTCTTTTATAGAAAATTAAAATTAAACAAAAATTAGCCTGTCATCACTTTTATAATTGAACAGCTCTATGCACAGTCCACCTGCTGTGTTGTCCATTGTGTTGTTGCATATCAGTCTTCACTCCTCAGAGAGTTGAGGTTGAAGTGGTGCAAAGAAACTGGTGCCTTAATATATGAAACTTGTGCAGTTATATTAAGGGTCGTACTGCTTGATAACTCCAGGGATAACGGTGAATCTCAAGTACATGTAGGAACATGTTTCACCCCAAAAACAAATTTTGTGTGAAGAAAATGCCAATTTAAGATTTCTATAAAGCAATTGGATTTTCCCCTCTTTGATTCTGGGGTGAAATGTGTCCAGGACATTTCTTGACCGTTTCTGTGAGATTCACCCAAAAAATTGAAAATGGTCATTTTCTCACCTCTACCTTTTCAAAAGGAGAATATAGCACAATATTATGGACTCGCAGCCTCAGTCAATATTCACTTTCAATGCGCCTTTTCCATAAAAGTGGCGTAAATGACTGAAACAGGAGTCATTTTGAGGAAGTTCATTTTATTTTACGTGAATTTCTTTCAAATTTCATTAGACGTGGGTAAGCAAAAATATATATATATATATTGCAGGTTGAAGGAGCAACGATTGTATCTGATGTAAAGTTACTGCATGCTTGCATCATATTGCTGCACCTGCATCCGGTCAGCGATTGCACGCGCTTTCATAAGCCTGCAGCTGGCTTACGTAAGAGGAAAGAGTGCTGGAAGATGGTTTGTTACAAGAATCAAGTTTGAATTACACATCTCGAGTTTTTTAGTCAATTCAATTACATGTTTGTAAAAAAATAAATAAATACACACACACACACACACATGCCCAGAGAAGTATTTTCATTGCGCATGAAAATAAGGCAGTTACTGTGCGTGTTCAGCGCGACTTTTATTTTGACATCTCACAAACCAGGAAGTTCCTGAATGCGTGCCTGTCAAACTCTAGGACATGGGGGTTCAAATAGAGGTGTTTAGGGTGAGTTTGATGACATTTACACTTGTAAGCAGGTCGGTCTGTCTAAATAAACTATATATGAATAGACTAAGACTAAACCATCTTTGGGGGGGTTTAAAAAGACGCACAGAAGCTGTAAACGTCCCACTTTGCTCACCACTGCACGTATGTGAATAACCGATCAGATGTGAATATCAACAGATTTGGGATGTTTATCATTTGAAACAGATGATGGTGTATCTGTCGTTTCCAGTGGCGATGTTTTGGATATCAAACCAAGCGGAGTATTTTGAGGAATACATCGTGAAGCGAAAGGTTCATAATCGCACTGAGAAGTCCCTTTTAATATTGTAGTATTATATATTTAGCAATTCTATATATGCACTTGCTGTTATATGATCAGATTATATTATTACATTTTTCAGAGGGAGATCTTCCCACCTGATGAGAAAATGCATGTAAGTATTTTCTCTTTCATTTGATGCACTCTTGTAATCAAACTGCTTTTGCTTGGGTGGTTGCAGTGGTTATTAGGTTAGGTTAAACAGATCTTTAGGTAGATATTTTACTATTCAGCAGCAACATCCCACAGGAATGCTGCAAATGTACTTAAAAATATGCATAGATTATACAAGTGAGCTGCAATGACATTCTGCTTTTCATGTGGCGTTTCTCATTCTGAAACAGAGGCGAGAACTGGAGGATTTCAAGGAGCGCATGAGAAACCGGAGGGAGCAGAAGATGCTGAAACAGATGGGCATGCAGTCTGAGGAGTGACTATAAAACAACAGCACTTGTTATTGGGATCAAGCCTTTATGTGAACATAGAAACACTCATGCTTCTCCCAAAGTGTCAAACCATGTAGTTGAAAACACAAGAAGAATATTGTTTCCGGGCATAATTTAATAAATGGGTGGGGGAAATGTATATTTTTGTCAATATATATCATATATATTTCATTGCCTTTGAACATTCACAATCAAATGGTTTGACTTTATTGTGTGTGATATATTACTTTTTTAATGTAAAATTTTTTTCAAAATTGAAAATCGATTCAGATAAATTCTATTTGAATTGTATTATCCATATGGTCATAATATAGTTTCTTGTAATAATTGAAATAACAGATGTTTGCTTAAAGGAATATTATACAAGCTCATATCAAGCTACATGTTAATTACCATAAACATAATTTATACTCATGCTTGGAGTTTACAATGAAGTACTTTTGAAAGAGCATTTGAAAAGCAATAATGTGAAGCTTTTATACAATTACTTGTGCGTTTGAGCTGTACAACTATTTCAACCAAATCTTACAGTCTCTTTAGGGTTTCTCATGGCAACAAAATTGCAAAGTGGTCCCCCCCCCACATTAAAAACATGTTATCAGATATAGTTTACATATTGTGGCTATACTGTAACTGGATATTTTTGGCCCTGTTAATTTCCATTGTACTGAAACGGAACATGCTGATGTCATTCATTTTATGAAGAATTTTGGGGAAAAAAAGAAAAATCTGATGCAATTGAGATGATGTGCAGATCTTCTGCAAGTTCATACAGATGTTACTTATGTCACCACACCTGTCCCAAGTTCTAGACACTATGGACGTGTCCCTACCAATATCCAGTGACTACTGAACTGTCACTAGAATTACATTAGATCAAACAGTTACAATATACTCATATACAGCGACTGTTGTCCATCGGTGTCTTGTGAGTTTGATTTCTTTCTTTCTTTAACCCGTTAAGAGTCTCTCTCACAGGAGTGTCCTGTCTCAGATCTTTTCCTCTACTCTCGAGCCTCCAGATAAGGCTTGCTGTAAGGCTAATAATCTTTGGCCGCACCTGCAATGGGTTGTTGGCATAACCTGAGAAGGTAAGCACGTTAAACCTGGCTCATTAAAGGATGACCATGTGTTGCATTGATGGAGCAAAAAAGACCAACGTAACGTACACGCACAGTTCATTTGAATGATAAAGTTTAGCCTCTTGAATTGAATGCTGTGAAACTGAATGTACGAAGCAAACTGCTGTAATATCCACACTATTGACAACACCGGTCATGCAGCTTTTCTGTCTTTACTTTTAGAAGAGCAACTCCTTCGTAGCGTTTGCCTGTGTTTGTTCTTTTCTATTGGAAGTTAAAAGGGAGAAATGAGAGACTAGGGTGACATTTTCATATAAGTTTATGCTTACAAGCAAACAGCGAAGTAATAGTTATTTTATTATTATTATTATTAATAATAATTATCAGATATAGTTTACATATTGTGGCTATACTGTAACTGGATATTTTTGGCCCTGTTAATTTCCATTGTACTGAAACGGAACATGCTGATGTCATTCATTTTATGAAGAATTTTGGGGAAAAAAAGAAAAATCTGATGCAATTGAGATGATGTGCAGATCTTCTGCAAGTTCATACAGATGTTACTTATGTCACCACACCTGTCCCAAGTTCTAGACACTATGGACGTGTCCCTACCAATATCCAGTGACTACTGAACTGTCACTAGAATTACATTAGATCAAACAGTTACAATATACTCATATACAGCGACTGTTGTCCATCGGTGTCTTGTGAGTTTGATTTCTTTCTTTCTTTAACCCGTTAAGAGTCTCTCTCACAGGAGTGTCCTGTCTCAGATCTTTTCCTCTACTCTGGAGCCTCCAGATAAGGCTTGCTGTAAGGCTAATAATCTTTGGCCGCACCTGCAATGGGTTGTTGGCATAACCTGAGAAGGTAAGCACGTTAAACCTGGCTCATTAAAGGATGACCATGTGTTGCATTGATGGAGCAAAAAAGAACAACGTAAAATGTACACGCACAGTTCATTTGAATGATAAAGTTTAGCCTCTTGAATTGAATGCTGTGAAACTGAATGTACGAAGCAAACTGCTGTAATATCCACACTATTGACAATGCAGCTTTTCTGTCTTTACTTTTAGAAGAGCAACTCCTTCGTAGCGTTTGCCTGTGTTTTCTCTTTTCTATTGGAAGTTAAAAGGGAGAAATGAGAGACTAGGGTGACATTTTCATACAAGTTTATGCTTACAAGCAAACAGCGAAGTAATAGTTATTATTTTATTATTATTATTATTAATAATAAATAATTCTTTATATTGTGTGTTAGATTATTTTAACCATTAAGGCACTACACAATAAT
>NW_015506047.1:426040-430587 GCF_001515645.1 Sinocyclocheilus grahami | reverse complement strand
GATACAGGACTAAGATGTCGTCGGTAAAGACAGCAGAGAGCAATGAGATTTCTTTACAAAGGTAAATTAAGGAATTACATTTACTTAATTATTTAATAAATCCATGTTATTGCGAATATTAATGTACTTGTTCATCATTGTGTCAGTGTTTTATAGGCAAGAACAACAAAGTGAGGAAACGCGCTCTTTAGAGCAGTTTGTCCGTTCTTAATCTCTTAAATTTTAAAATGTGTATAGGTAGTATTTATAAAGTTTTAGCTTTTAGTTTTGGATCTGTTTTTAGTTGTTTTAATACTACAATTGATTGCTTCTGTTGTCCTCATTTGTAAGTCGCTTTGGGTAAAAGCGTCTGATAAATGACTAAATAAATAATGTAAATTCAAAATAAATAACCAGTATAGTAACATGAGGGGGTCTAGTTTATTTTAACGGTTTATAAAAAATTAGTTTGTTTGACACCACAGTTTTTATAAAATATTGCCGTTGTAATAATAACAAGAAACCATCCATCGTTTTTGTTCCTTTGTAGGCTAATGGTTTTGCCTGGAAGACTTTTATTTTGAATTTTATCTTCCGGGTTTTCTTGTACGACAGGGCGTAGATGAGTTTCAGTCATTTCTGCCTTCACAGGCCTGCTGGAGGACTCTGTCAACAGGGAAGTGTCAAGATGGCCCCGAGTGGACTAAAAGCGATCGTAAACGAGAGTAAGTTTGATTTAATCTTGCAATACGGTCTTTAAAACGTATGCTGTTCGTGTAGCAAATGTTTCAGAGCTTACATAAGAATATATTAGCCTGTCAGGATGAATAATCATAGCAACAGGTGTACAGTGAGGGCTCGATACGTCCTAATGGACCGAACTTCCGTATGAAGCTGCTGAAGTTTACACACACTTTTATTCACTACAACTTCAACAAGGTTGAACTACTTTACTCAACACTTTTGCTCCACAGAAAATGTCATTTGTGTAATTGGAGGGGATAACAGACTTGTTTGCACTGCATTATTTAGTAAATGTTGTGTCAGTTGTGGTCTTGTGATCAACCTCACGCCGGACATAACAAAAACACAGGAAATGGCACTTTTTTTAAACTCTTGTGACAATGCACAACACCCTACACACTAACTCATATTGTTACATTATTACAATATTAGCTATTATTACATTTCACCAGGCCTATATTTTATTCTCATTTATCATAAGCATATAGATGTCATTTCTACTCTTCCTTCTTGCCGAATTGAACAATATAACAGCAACTGTATTTGGATTAGAACTTTTTGCGGCCTCATGCATAATAAAAAAAGAATCACATTTGTGATATCTATCTATCTATCCAAATAACCTTTATTAACCAGGAATGCAATTTGAGAACCAAACCTTAACGTCAGTCATTTATTTCTTTCTTATTTTTGTTAGTCCTTGTTTTGAAGCAAATACTCCAGGAAGACATTTAACCTGCTTTATAAAGCTAAAGCTCATCACCATAAGGCTCAGCATCATTGTAAATGCCATAAACAAACAGCTTTCTCATAGTTTTCCTGTAATAAACACTATAGGTGATGTTGATGTTGTCTAACTACATTGCTGATCCCATTTGTCTGTAGAAATCCTCAGTGGTGTCATCAAGAGTGTGAAGAAAGATGGGGAATGGAAGGTAATATTGGTACAGTAGAGTGACATTTGATTCTTTTCAATCTGTTTCCAAATAACTCGCTGTATCGTTGTTGTGTGTATTTAGGTGCTCATCGTGGATCACATCAGTATGCGGATTCTGTCCTCTTGCTGTAAAATGTCTGACATCATGGCAGAGGGCATTACAAGTGAGTATATTTCTTTTTTCTTTCTTTCACAGGTCAGTTTAGTATGTGATCATGTGATTCTCACAAGGTTTCACTGCAAAACACTTTTCATTATAAAAATGCCAGTGTCAGATATTAAAGTGTGAAAGGTGTTTTTTACATTAGGCTGCTAGCTGTTGCAAATTTTCCGGTGTGCTAAAGAGGTTTTTATTGCAAAATGTGTCGGTATTACGCTTCACTGCTTGGGACAAGAACCACTAGGAAAAATCTTGTATTAAGAAAACTAGATGCGAGGTGTCCTGTTTTCTTCACAGTTGTGGAGGACATTAACAAGCGGAGGGAGCCGATCCCTAGTCTGGAGGCCATTTACCTCATCTCCCCTGTGCCAAAAGTGAGCCTCTTTACTACCACACGTCTCACAGTTGAAGTGTTAATATAATGCCCAGTGTTGTTAAAAAAATTCTCTTTTAATTTCAATGATCTCATATCTGTATTTCAGTCAATTCATTCTCTAATTGGTGATTTCAAAGACGCAGCCTTCACATACAAAGCAGCACACATCTTCTTTACAGACAGTAAGACAATTGATTTGACTATTTGCTTTGATGTTTCTGTTTTGAAGAAAGTCCATCATGGTTGCCTACAGTGCATGGTCTGAATTTGTGTAGTTATTATATTGTCTATCTCTGTTCATCCTGCATTCAGCTTGTCCTGATGGGCTTTTTGCTGAGCTTGGGAGGCCAAGTGTTGCCAAGGCCATCAAAACCCTGAAGGAAATCAATGTGGCTTTCATACCATATGAGTTGCAGGTGCGTGGTAGCATTGCACGCACATACAGCAACTACTGTTCAAAAGTCTGGGGTCGGTAAGATATTTTAAGAAACATAATAAGAAACATTTCTTCTTATAATCAATTTTGAAAACACATATGTGCTTAAATTAAGTTGATAACATTTTTTAGGATTCTTTGAATAGAAATCCATTACATTATATATAAACATGTCTTTACTGTTACTATTTTTATCAATTTAATACATCCTTGCTGAATAAAAGTATTAATTTCTTCTTTTTTTAAATTCTTACTGACCCCAAACGTTTGGCTGTGATGTGGTGGTGAGTTTTGCGTGAGTTTTCACATTTTCTTCAAAAAAGTAAAAATCTAGTTGTTTCTGACACACTCTGTTTTTGTTGCAGGTGTTTACTCTGGACAACCCCAGTTCCTTCTACTCTTTCTACAGCCCATCTCAGACTAATCTAGATGATAGGACCAGGATGATGGAGGCCATGGCCGAGCAGATCGCCACACTCTGTGACACACTGAAGGAATACCCAGCCATCCGCTACCGCCTGTACTGATGCCCTTTCACTCCCAGTTCTCAGGTTTCCTGGTGTAATATGATTGTAAAGTGTACAGTAAACCAACTGTGTTTCTCTAAGGGGCCCAAAGGAGAATTTCACGCTGGCTGAGATGGTGATGGACCGTCTGAATGCACATAAAGCAGACAATCCCAGTATGGGAGAGGTGAGATGTTGGGATATTTATGATACACTAATAACTTGTTTTTTTTTGTTGTTTGTTTGTTTTTCTAAGCACCGTCTATCTTGTCACACTTGTACTTCAAACTTTCTTCAGTTTCTTCAATTTAAAGTGACAGTTCTTAACTGCTTTATCATTTCTTACTCTGTTTTCTGGACTATTTTATCTTCTCTCTGTTTTTTTTCCTGTTCTTGTCTGTCAGCTGATATTTTCCTGAGCTTCAGGTGGGTGTAAATGCAAATCTTATTTTTTTTATTAATTTTTTGTCATTCTCTGCTGCATCTTTGTTCCTCTTACTTTTTTTTTCTTCTAACCTCCCATCTGTTTTCCCTTGGATCCTTCTTTTCATTTTCTGAAATTTCAGAATATTCTTCAATTCAGTTGCAATCACCAGAGCTTGTTCCAGTCAGCTTTAGAAAATAAATATTAATAGAAAAAAACAGTAGATAAATGGTAAATAAAAAAGTCCCTTAAAACCCCCAGTGAACAAGCCTAAGGTGACAGAAGTAAAAAAAGAAGGCCTTAGGATATTTCAATAGATGAGGAAGGAACCAAGGGAGGAACCAAGACTCATCTGGGGAAGCCCTCCTTCCCGGGCTGACACCAGACATTGCGTTAACAAAAAAAAATTCCAGTTTGGTTGAGTATATAAAATGTCACTGGACAGTTTAACTTTTTTAAAGGGGTCATATGATGCGATTTCAATTTTTCCTTTCTCTTTGGAGTGTTACAAGCTCTTGGTGCATAAAGAAGATCTGTAAAGTTGCAAAGACTAAAGTCTCAAATCCAAAGAGATATTCTTTATAAAAGTTAAGAATCAGCCACGCCAACCTAAAACTGCTCATTCTAACACGCCCCCACATATCTACGTCGCTATGTGGGAAGATTTGCATAACGCCACCCAAATGTTCACGCAAAGAAAGGCGTAACTTTTATTCTCGCTGTAGTATTGTTGCTGTGTCAATGGCAGTGTCGCCATGTCGTGAAGACACTGTGTGTTTCGTTGTGAAAGTGAAACTACTTTGGTTGGCCTTCCAAAAGAGGACGATATCTGCTTCGTCATGCCTGGAGCTGATCCGTGCTGGTCGCTGAGGAAATACAACAACTTTGCGCTGTGGAGCGCCGGATCGGCTTTCACCATGGACCAAGCGGTGTCCATCCCGGGGTCGTCACATGTGGTTGCCGCAAGCCCGCCGCCTCTGCTCAC
>NW_015506047.1:393647-426030 GCF_001515645.1 Sinocyclocheilus grahami | reverse complement strand
CCGGCTGTTCTGACTCACAGATTGTAAGTACGTTTTTTATATTTAAAGAGTTTTTATATTTTATAATTTTTATATTTAAAGTTTTTTGGGCAGTGTAGAGTAGGGCTTGTTGTTTGTCATTTCTCCGATCATAAATGCAGACATGGTTTTATATTTACGCGGTGCGATGCAACGCGTAAAAAGACAGTATAAGTAATTATAATCCATAATTATGTCCCCACTGGATACAACGAATGGCTTGTTTATAATGGGTTTTCATGTTTTTGAATCATCGCTCCAGCCGGACAGGGCATCACAATATGGTAGGGGCGTAACATTTCCGTCACACGCTTGAGGTATTCGGCCAATCATAACGCACTGGATAGCTGGCCAATCACAGCACACCTTGCTTTTCAGACCAATGAGCTTTGTAAAAATCGAAGCGTTTCAGAAAGGCGGGGCATAGAGGAGAAACAATAATGTACAGAATGTGGAAAAGAATGTGTTTTTTGAACCTTAAACCGCATAAACACCTTTCATTACACCAAATAATGTTCTTTTTAGCAGCATCATATGACCTCTTTAAGATTTATAACATAATATAGTTTAAATCGCAATTTAACAACCTTGTCTGACTATGAGCGTGTTTGGTTGTAAAAAGCTAGTGACACCTGTCATTAAACCAAAAAAACAAAACCAACACATACACACAATGGGTCTTTCTTGTCATTGGTGACATTTAATAAAGACACCGACTAATGAATTTAGTGACAATGTCAATTGACAATTCAGTGATCTATGCTGTTTGCAACAAATATACAAGAAAAAAACTGCTGCATTTTAATTTTTCTATTAGGAATTACAAAACATACAAGCCTATATTTGAATGAAATACAACATCTGTTTCATGGCTGGTGAGTTAATTTTGGACCCTGACCAATGTTCCCTCTAATTTTTTTTCTTGCTGAGCAAAACTTTTCTCTATTGGGTAGACATTTCGGCCACCTGTGCAAAAACATTCTTTGATATTGATACTTTTATTCAGCAAGAATGCATTAATGTGATCAGAAATGGCAGTAAAGACATTTATAATGTTACAAAAGTTTTTATGTCAAGTAAATGATGTTCTTTTGAACTTTCAATTCATCGGAGGATCCTGTTAAGGTTCTACAAAATGAACTTGATGATTTCTGAAGGATCATGTGACACTGAAGACTAAAGTAATGATGCCGAAAATTCAGCTTAGCATCACAAGAATAAATTACATTTTAAAATCTATTGAAATGGAACATAGTTATTTTAAATTGCGATAATATTTCACAATTGTTTTTTAACATCTAAATGTAGCCTTAATGAGCATGAGAGACTTCTTACAAAACCAGTTTAAAAATACTTACCAACCCCAAACTTTTAAACGCTAGCGTACATTAAAAAGAGAAAAAAAAAAGTTCAACTATTTGTGGAAGATTGGCTCTATGTTGTAAAAGTGACAGACAAGCATATTAAGCAGATTATGTCTGACATTGAAACCCGTCTAACACACTGATACATTTCCCTGGTTAGTTTGTTCTTTAAAAAAAAATCCACACTTGAAGGAACTATAATTGCAATTTATCTTCCTGGGCAGGGCACGGATAAAGCCCGCTCCCAGCTGCTTATAGTGGACCGTGGACATGATCCCATCTCTCCAATCCTGCATGAGCTGACCTTTCAGGCTATGACTTACGATCTGCTAGACATCGAACAAGACATTTACAGGTGCGTGCTTGTCTGCTTTTCCAGAGATGCCTCCAGTACCCATTATAATCAAACAGAAGTGTCCATTTTACACCAGCTGTGACCAGTTAATCTTAGCAGTGGTGTATGAAATCATTACTGTTACTTATGAAATGTTGCAAATTGTTGGCAGGTATCAGACGACAGGGATCGGAGAGGCTCGAGACAAGGAAGTGTTGCTGGACGAGGACGATGAGCTGTGGGTGCAGCTGCGGCACATGCACATAGCAGATGTCACCAAGTAAGAGCAGCTCAACCATCACGTCTCCCGCCTCTCTGCTGGCCTTTTGTGCTGATATCTTCTGTTCTGTTTCAGGAAGGTGACGGAGCTGCTACACACCTTCTGTGAGAGTAAGAGGATGAACACAGACAAGGTACACACACATTCTGTGTCCACTACTGATGATGTCACGCTGAACATCATCAGATGTGTCGGTGTCATATAGAAGTTCAGATTCGTTTGCACTGACAATTAAAAACCGAGCTACTTATGGGGGTTTATGGTTTAAAATAATTAAACAAGGCAGCACTTCACATAATAAGGTTCCATTGGTTAAAATTAGTTAATGCATTATGTATCATAATAACTTCAAATTTCTAGAGCATTTATTAATATAGGTTAATGTTACTTTATAAATATACTGTGGTTCATTAACTCATGATTGCTTATTATATATTAACATTAATTAATTAATTAATGTTAAAGGGGACATAACACACAGTTTCTGCCAATCTCATGTTAATCTTGAGTATCTATAGAGTAGCATTACATCCTTCATATTTCCGAAGAGCCTTTAGTTTTATCAGATTTATCAAAGACAGAAACAGCAGAACCGCTTCTCTCAGAAAACAGTCGAGCTCCTGGAGGCGTGCTGTGGGCGGAGCTAAAGAGTCACGAGCACGCAAAGCTTTTGTGTAGCGATCATCTGCAAGCTGTGACATCGACATAAATAAAACGGGAACAAAAACTTTATTGACTTAAATTTGATTTAATTTGTTTATGAAACATTTGTCACCGAAATGCCGGGAACAAACAAACACATTTGCACAACTCTGTTGCTGTCCCGGAGAAACAAACTGCATCCACTGTTTCCTTAACACTGGGTTCTTTAGGAAGCTGAACAAGGTTATCTTTCCCTCACAACCAAAAACACACTTCTTTGGTGACATTGTTGATTTCGTGGTCTAAAAACAAAATGACAAATCCTTCTTGAGCAAGACCTGTGCAGCGCTGCTGACGGCTTCCATAACCTGAATGAAGCACATTGATGGGCCGCTCTTGCTCTTGCTCTTGTTCTTGCTCTGGTTGATGTGTGCGCGCGCTCTTCCTGGAGAAGTGCCCATACGAGGAATTCAGCCCTTTCAGGAATTCCCATACAGGGCCATACTCGAAAAAAACTTTTGACAGAAATACTCTGTCATATGTCCAACTCACTTTTTGAAACTTTGGCCATGTTTAGCATGAGAATCCAACTCTTTTAACTGTGTAAATGAGTCAGAATGCATGAAATAGCATTAGACCTCCCCTTTAATTTACACATCTTGAAATTTAAGAGCGTGTGAATTGTAGTGTGAGCTGAATGTAATGTTTTCAGACACATAGATGTATGTTAATACAGTCTCTTGACAATTCGTTAGTCTTGTACGTTTTGGTGAATTGGTGGCTAATTCGGACATTTGTATGATCTCTTTCGTACGTTTTTGTAGGATCGGCTCACATTCCAGTAAAGGTTATGTTTAGGGCTGGGGTTAAGAGTGGAACTCCATGCTTGCTTTTTTTCTTACATGATTTTGTACGATTTGCATTGTACGATTTTAGATGAAATTGCCACTTTGTAAAATAATTAAGTTTTTCTGTGAGATTGGGATTAACTGGTTAATGGGGTTAATTGCAATTAAATGAAAAGGATTGTAGTTTAAATTAATATTAAATGCAATTAGCTGTACTTTATTGACCCACTTAAGCAGGACTTAAGTACATCTTTATACATAATAATAAATACATAATGATTTAAAATGTATATTAAAGTACATTTTTACATTTGACATTACATACAAAGTGTGTACTTAAGTGGCATTTTATTTCATTAATATTGTAATATCTGCTAGTTAATTTGAAGTACACTACAAGTGCAAATTCAGTTAAGCACACTTTTAACAATCAACACTTCTACAGGGCAAAAATGTTGACTTTTTAGTTAAATTTTGATGAAAAACAATAAACAAATTGACTTTTTTACAAAAACTCTATTTTGTACCTAATTCGTGCTACTTCTTCCTTCAGGCCAACATCAAAGATCTGTCTCAGATGCTGAAGAAGATGCCACAGTACCAGAAAGAACTGAGCCTGGTACGACTTCTCACATAACACATCTTCGTTCTTTCCTTAAAGGTTTTATCTCAAGGTGATTTAAACCTTGTGTTTGTATTCTTGACAGTACTCCACCCATCTGAACCTCGCTGATGCCTGCATGAAGAAGTTCAAGAACTCATTAGAAAAGCTTTGTGAGGTGGAGCAGGTCAGTGCTTCCTGGTTTGGATTCAGACCAGATTTGATCATTTCTGAAGGATTGTATTAGACGTTATTTCATTTTATGAATTTAATATGTTAGTGATATGTATATTTTTTGAGGTTACATGCAACCATATGTTCTGATGATCTTTAAAACACAATTTATACTGTTTATGGGCTGATTTCAGAGTGTCTTTAACTATCTTTCCTTATTTCTAAGCTTCTTATTGTAAATATATGCAACAGCTTGTGTGCTGAGCTTTAATCTTGAGCTTGAGTGCTGAACTTAGACCTGAAGTAAAATAATGTACAGGAAGCTGTTGCATAATTTTTGAAAGTACCAACAACAAGGCAAGACATTGTACAGCCATCTCCCTGTTTAATGTATAGCAGATGGAGGGGTTTTACTAAGAGCATTGCTCTGGCTGTGGATGTATTATAACCAGCTGGTAATGACTGGACATGACTGTTCTTTATGTGCTGTATGTATAACACTTGACGGTCTGCTGATGGATAATCTCAACTGCCTTCTATTGTGATGGACTCACATGCTTATGACTTAAACTTGAATTATTTTATGTAGTTGTTATGTAAACATCTACCTCAACATCTGCCTCTGACTAGTTCCAGCTTTTTAACAAAAAAGTAAATAAACAAACAAAATTTTAAAATAAACTACAAACTAAAAATTTCACACAATTAATGATTATGATTCGGATATGTCTTAAGGGGAAGTAAAATATTACATGCATAATCTTGCTTCCTTGTTTCCTTTGAATAATTTTATTAAAGGGATAGTTCACCCAAAAATGAAAATTTGATGTTTATCTACTTACCTCCAGGGCATCCAAGATGTAGGTGAGTTTGTTTCTTCAGTAGAACACAAACAGAGATTTTTAACTCAAACCGTTGCAGTCTGTCAGTCATATAATGGAAGTGGATGGGAATCACGGCTTTGAGAGTCACAAAACATACACAAACAAAACCAAATTAAACCCTGCGGCTCGTGACGATACAATGATGTGAAAAGACACAAAACGATCGGTCTGAGCAAGAAACTGAACAGTATTTATATTGTTTTTTACCTCTGATTTTCACAGCAATGTCTGAACTGTCCTTCGTGCCTTCGCGTCTTCTTCTTCAGCCTGCGGATCGCAGACTTATAAGTGCATTACCGCCACCTATCTCTCAAATGGACTATTGACACTCCTAATTGAGATTGTAGATAAGAGTGTCAATAGTCCATTTGAGAGATAGGTGGCGGTAATGCACTTATAAGTCTGCGATCCGCCGTAAAGCAAGAAGAAGAAGATGCGAATTGCCTCGGGACAGTTCAGACATTGCGGCGAAAATCAGAGGTAAAAAACGATATAAATGCTGTTCAGTTTCTTGCACAGACCGATCATTTTGCGTCTTTATACATTGATGTATCGTCACGAGCCACAGGGTTTAATTTGGTTTTGTTTGTGTATGTTGTTTTTTTTACTCTCAAAACCGTGATTCCAATTCACTTACATTATATGACTGACAGACTGCAACGGTTTAAGTTAAAAATCTTCGTTTGTGTTCTACTGAAGAAACAAAGTCACCTACATCTTGGATGCCCTGGAGGTAAGCAGATAAACATCAAATTTTCATTTTTGGGTCATTTTCATCTTATTCAGCTGAATTTATTATGGAAAAAATATTTAGTTTGTCTCATCAATTTGTACGATTTTATGATTCCAAGACATTTAAAAACTATTTTGTTGTAACAAACAAATGTGGCAAACAAATGTTGGAATAGAGATTTAGTTTCAGGATAGTCTCCTGAAGACTCTCCTCGGACAGTCTTCATCCCTGAATCACTTTAGACGCGGTTTGTGGTATTTACAGAAACAATGAAACAAGCTGTAACTATACACTACCTTTCAAAAGATTTGGGGCAGTAATATATTTTTTTTAAAGAAATTAATACTTTTATCCAGCAAGGATGCATTAAATTGATCAAATGTGACCGTAAATATTTTACATTATTACAAAAGATTTGTTTTAAAAAAATTCTGCCTATATTTTGAAATATCTATTCATCAAAGAATCCTGAATTTTTTTATATATATTTATATGATGCTGCACAACTGTTGTCAGCATTGATAATAATAATAAATGTTTCTTGAGCAGCAAATCAGCATATCAGAATGATTTCTGAAGGATCATGTGACACTGAAGACTGGAGAAATGCTGAAAATTCAGCTTTGCATCACAGGAATAAATTATGTTCTATCTTGAGATAAATTTTTTTTTAATTGTTATATTTCACGATATTTCTGTTTTTTTTTTTTACTGTATTTTTGATCAAATAAATGCAGCATAAGATATTTCATTTAAAAACAAAAAAAAATCGTACCGACCCCATACTTTTGAAACTAGATTCTAACTCGATTATATCAATGTGAGATTATAACATAAAAAAAAAAAATCTCAGTCTGATCACTTAGAACAGCAATAAAACATCTCTCTCCAACAAGCCGCATGATTTGAGGTATCATTCACATCCATAAAAAATGTTGCATGATGAAGTTTAATTATTATAATAATTAAATAGCTAATAAATGATTATGCATTATTCAGCCGTAATGTTCTCAGAAGTAATTTAGCATTTCCTCTGTAGGACTTGGCTATGGGATCAGATGCTGAGGGGGAACCAATCAAAGATGCTATGAAGAGTATCGTTCCTGTTCTGCTCAACACTGAGATCGAACCCTACGACAAGATCCGCATCATACTGCTGTACATCTTCCATAAGAAGAAGGGTATGAACGCTTGCATTTATGCATGACTTTATTTAAGACTGACCGCTTAAACTCTCGATGAATTAATCAGATGTGATTCATCCTTACACACAGGCATTGGGGAAGAGAACCTCACAAAACTCATCCAGCACGCAAACGTGCAGCAGGACAAGAACATCATCACCAACCTGCAGCACCTGGGCTGCCCCATCATTACTGGGGTAAGATGAGGCACTCTGATATGCAGTCTGTAGATGTCTTTCCTTTTCTTTATTCATGAACATAGGAGCTGTACTGATTTTCTTCACAGGTAATAACTGTCCAGGGCCTAAAGAGGTTAACAAATTACAGTTACACTTTATTTTAAGATGTCCTTGTTACAGTGTAATTATACATTTAAGTACTGAGTAATATTAATTAACTACATGCACTTACTATATGGCTAGGGTTTGGCTTAGGGTTACTTGCATGTAATTATGCACAATTAATTGTTATTATAATAGTAAGTACATGTAACATGTGTAACAAGGACACCTTAAAATAAAGTGTTACCCAAATTACTAACATGTTCTCTGTCTTGTCTTTTAGGGCGCTAATGCTGGTAAGACTCTGCCTGACAGGAAAGAGCGCACAGAATCCACGTATCAGCTCTCCCGGTGGACACCCACCCTTAAAGATGTGATGGAGGTCAGGAAACGCTGTCCGTAATATTTTTATAATCATGTAAGGATGTAATTATTCTCATTTAAATTCTTTTGGCTCTGCAGAATATCATTGATGACAAGTGTGACAGAAAGCAATGGCCGTTCCTGTCTGATCCCGCCCCCATCACCACCACAGACACTACAGTCAGGTACCAGCACTGCCCACAGCCACACAGACACTACAGTCAGGTACCAGCACTGCCCACAGCCACACAGACACAAGAGACAGTAGTGACTGAACAGATCAATTACACATCATAATGCAGCTTTTGTGTTGTCCGTTACTAAACTTTTAGACTAAACAGTCACCTGACCTGACAATGTCGAGCCAAAAAGAGAATTTAATGGCTTCTGCTATTTACATTTGTAATATTGTGAAAAAACATAATTCATTGCTTGTTGTAATTGGTATTATCACCTTAAATTAATATCCATATAATTTAATATTTATAACTCAATATGGGTCATTCAGAGGATTTGTACCTGTAAATTTTTGCAGCTGTACTTAAAAATGTAAAGTCGTAATCATTAAATACTATGAGTACATAACTGAGTAAATACTGGTAGTATCACTCACTGTATTCATTTATTTTATTTATATTTTATTTCATTATTTTCACATCAGTGGTACCAGGATCTCCATATACAAAATTAACACGACCTACACACAATCGGAGTTGGAACAGGAGACATCGGAGAAAGAAATGAAAAATAAATAAATAAATGCATAATTTAATTTGAGTAAAACTAAAAAAAAAGATATGATAATACATGAAATAAAACAGTCATTTGTATTCATTAAGAAAGTCCAACATGGTTTGGTTTTAAAACATGCATTGTTAAAGGTCAGTGACTGAAAAACAAAGACCAAAAAAAATCAATAAAGCATGATATTTCTGAATTTACACAAAAACAGTATTTAGGTTGAATTAGATCTTAGGAGACATGCAAATGTACAGATATTCCAACAAAAAACAAACATTAATGTTTTATTTGAGAATTTCTTGTGCATTACTCATTGAACAGATTTAAACGGATCAAACAATGTGGCTAATTTCACTTTTTTTTTCTTCTTTTTTTAAAAAATTATATCAGTATTAAGTCATGGATACACACACAAAACAAATAAAAAATGAACCATAGACAGAATAGTTGTTGTTTTTTGGACAAGTCATGGTTTGCACTAAACTGTTGAGGTTTCAGTGCTACAAACGACACATTACTTTGCATGTGGTCTGACATTACTGTCGAATCCTATTCCAGCAGCGCACGGTTTGGACACTGGCACAAAAACAAGTCTGCCACAGAGTACCGCAGCGGCCCGCGCCTCATCATCTTTGTGATTGGTGGCGTGACACATTCAGAGATGCGCTGCGCTTATGAAGTGACCCGGGCCACCGAGGGCAAATGGGAGGTTCTGATTGGTGAGAGGAGACGACTTACGGCGTATTGCATAATTCACCGCACAGCATTTATTGTTTTCACTGTTGTTTAAAATGTCAAATATCGTTTTCTTCGGCAGGATCAACTCACATTCTTTCTCCAACCAACTTTTTGAATGACCTAAAGAATTTGGACCAGCCTGCACCCGTTTAGCAGTACATGACTAAAGAGATTCATCCCGCTGAACTCATGTGAAACCTTATACTCAGAAAGTTAAGTTTCTCTCAAAGGACCAGTAAAAAGACACATTTTAGATCTTGCTTACTGATTATTTGCTGTCTTAAAGTAGTCATTTTAATTACCCAAGTTAAGCTGGTGGTATATGTATGTATATATATATTAAAGCTGTTGAAGACTGATGTTTAATTTAAAAGAAAAATGATATATATGTATGACGATATATGTGAAATTATTTGAGGACCCATTTGCCAAAGGCTTATAATTGTGCAGATAAGTGGATTAAATCTTGCCTTATACCATTTAAATATCAGTCCTGTCACGTTCTGATGTGATTTGAACATCTCTTTAGACTGGAACAAATGATCACAATGGATTTCTAGTTTTAATCGTACTACCACTGTAAACCAGCACAATGTAGATTTTTGCTTATACGATAAAGCAAGATAAGCCTGCTTTATAGTACAGTTGCCTATTTCTGATTTTCAGTCCGTTTTTGTTATATTTTCTGCTCCTGTGTTGGTGAAGGCATCAGAGTTTCATCTCAGTATAGATGTCTTTGTTATTCATGCTCTGAACTTGTGCACTTTCTTCTTTTACTGTTAAGTTATCACATGTAGGTGGATGTGGTTCACTGGGTATTTTCGTTTGTTGTCTATGTTAATGATTCTAAATAAATTTAGCTTGTACCTCATTCCAGAAAGAGATGCTTGAGTATAGCAACTTTCGTCTTGCTTTCTGTTAAATGAAAGATTTATATAGGTAGGCCACCGTAAAAAACAAAAATGGGGTCAGTATTTCGTTTTTTAAAGAAATAAATACCTTTATTCAGCAAAGATGCATTACATTGATTAAAAAGTGACCGTAATGTTTACAAAAGATTTCTATTTCAAATAAATGCTGTAGTTTTGAACTTTATGGTCCTGAAAAAAAGCTTTCACGGTTTCTACAAAAACATTAAGTAGCACAATATTAAAAACATTGAGTAGGACAAGCATTGATAATAATAATGCATGTTTCTTGAGCAGCAAATCAGCATATTAGCATGATTTCTGAAAGATCATGCGACACTGAAGACTGGAGTAATGATGCTGAAAATTCAGCTTTAATATCGTAGATATAATTTACATTGTAAAATAGAAAACTTTAGTCTGTTTAGTATAATATATGTATACTGATATACTAGTATAGTATACTTTCTGAGGTTAACGATTAGTATTTTAATTGAAAATTAAGCTCTTAATTTGACCATTTTTAAGAGTTCCAGGTCCTGTTTGTTACCTATTTGCAACTGCACTTCCTGTAACTCAACTCTTGATTGAAATTTCACTCTCCCTGTACATCACATTCATAATATTTAAGCTGTTGTCTGCTGATTTTCAGAAATCCATTAATCGGTTCCATAGAGTTATATTAACCTAAACACAGACTGATGGTGTCAGCAGGTCTCTGTTGAGAGATATTGATGTCATTGCTCAAATGATTGTCATATCCCATGATAAAAGATCATGACTGTATGATAGAGAGGATTAACTGGTTTTATCTGGGATTAAAGACGGTTTACTAATGGCTGTGTGGTTTATATTCAGAGTTTAAGACCTTCTAAAAGCTCTCCATCCATCACTTCATTCTAGAGAAGATCGCTCGCAAGTTCGTACAGAAGTACGAGAGCTCAGCATGACTGAAATTTGAATACTTGTTTTGATGAAGTATGCACTGATATCTGTATTTTAATAAGAAGAAAATCCAGATGAAGATTGTAGAATTGGAGATGATGTATATGGCGGACAAAATGGAGGTATTTCATGCTTTTTACTTTACATTTTGTATAATTACATAATTGTATAAAACTGAATCAGTTGTTTTTGTCTTGACAGCAAGTGCCAGTCGAACAGGATCAGTTGTTTTCCCTGGTTAGTAAAGCTCAGCGTGGAAGAATGGATGAACAGCGCTGTACCTTGGGTCCAACAACACCTCAACAAACTCATGCCTACAGCCCAGGTCAGATACTGTGATCAAGATATGAGTTAATTGTTGAAAATGTATTTACTTTCACGCTAATCTTTTAAATGATCCTCCTTATTAGTAGTATGTATTTATTAAGGCAAGACAAGGCAGGGTAAGGTGAATATCCCCACACCTACACATCTGATCACAGTACATTAAGATAATCGTTTTGTATTACATGTTTTCTGAAATGTTATATTTAAATATGCAAATTTGGTATTTTCTAAATAAAAATGCACTCATTTACATACATTTCCAGAACGGAAATCTGAACATTGGTCAAAAGCCAGGCTCAAATTCTTGTTTCATTTTGTTCATTCATTTATTCGAGTAAAAGGTTTTTACAGAGGGATTTTGGATTTATCTCTTAATAAATCCGAAAAAAATAACTGTATAACTGTCAATAGCCAGGAAAAAAAACATGGTTCAGATGAATGAATGATATATGAACAAACCCCTCTGTAACAACCTTCAGAATATACAGTGGGTACGGAAAGTATTCAGACCCCCTTAAATTTTTCACTCTTTGTTATATTGCAGCCATTTGCTAAAATCATTTAAGTTAATTTTTTTTCCTCATTAATGTACACACAGCACCCCATATTGACAGAAAAACACAGAATTGTTGACATTTTTGCAGATTTATTAAAAAAGAAAAACTGAAATATCACATGGTCCTAAGTATTCAGACCCTTTGCTGTGACACTCATATATTTAACTCAGGGGCTGTCCATTTCTTCTGATCATCCTTGAGATGGTTCTACACCTTCATTTGAGTCCAGCTGTGTTTGATTATACTGATTGGACTTGATTAGGAAAGCCACACACCTGTCTATATAAGACCTTACAGCTCACAGTGCATGTCAGAGCAAATGAGAATCATGAGGTCAAAGGAACTGCCTGAAGAGCTCAGAGACAGAATTGTGGCAAGGCACAGATCTGGCCAAGGTTACAAAAAAATTTCTGCTGCACTTAAGGTTCCCAAGAGCACAGTGGCCTCCATTCCTTAAATGGAAGACGTTTGGGATGACCAGAACCCTTCCTAGAGCTGGCCGTCTGGCCAAACTGAGCTATCGGGGGAGAAGAGCCTTGGTGAGAGAGGTAAAGAAGAACCCAAAGATCACTGTGGCTGAGCTCCAGAGATGCAGTCGGGAGATGGGAGAAAGTTGTAGAAAGTCAACCATCACTGCAGCCCTCCACCAGTCGGGGCTTTACGGCAGAGTGGCCCGATGGAAGCCTCTCCTCAGTGCAAGACACATGAAAGCCTGCATGGAGGACTCCAAGATGGTGAGAAATAAGATTCTCTGGTCTGATGAGTCCAAGATAGAACTTTTTGGCCTTAAGCGTTTTTTCTAAGCGGTATGTGTGGAGAAAACCGGGCACTGCTCATCACCTGTCCAATACAGTCCCAGCAGTGAAGCATGGTGGTGGCAGCATCATGCTGTTGGGGTGTTTTTCAGCTGCAGGGACAGGACGACTGGTTGCAATTGAGGGAAAGATGAATGCGGCCAAGTACAGGGATATCCTGGACGAAAACTTTCTCCAGAGTGCTCAGGACCTCAGACTGGGCCGAAGGTTTATCTTCCAACAAGACAATGACCCTAAGCACACAGCTAAAATAATGAAGGAGTGGCTTCACAACAACTCTGTGACTGTTCTTGAATGGCCCAGCCAGAGCCCTGACTTAAACCCAATTGAGCATCTCTGGAGAGACCTAAAAATGGCTGTCCACCAACGTTTACCATCCAACCTGACAGAACTGGAGAGGATCTGCAAGGAGGAATGGCAGAGGATCCCCAAATCCAGGTGTGAAAAACTTGTTGCATCTTTCCCAAAAAGACTCATGGCTGTATTAGATCAAAAGGGTGCTTCTACTAAATACTGAGCAAAGGGTCTGAATACTTAGGACCATGTGATATTTCAGTTTTTCTTTTTTAATAAATCTGCAAAAATGTCAACAATTCTGTGTTTTTCTGTCAATATGGGGTGCTGTGTGTACATTAATGAGGAAAAAAAAATTAACTTAAATGATTTTAGCAAATGGCTGCAATATAACAAAGAGTGAAAAATTTAAGGGGGTCTGAATACTTTCCGTACCCACTGTATGTATTGTAATTGAAATCTGCAGATGAGTAAAGTGTAATATAACACTTAAATGTGTATTTTAGATGTTTGCCTTCCACTAGTCTGAATGAAGACAAGTTATGGAAGCGAAAGAGTCCAAAATCTCTAAATTTACCAGTGGCTGAGCAAACAATGTAGTATCTTGCCTTAAAAGTAACTTATACATGTTCTCTGCATGTTCTGCAGCAGACCCCGATGAGTTTTTCCAGTTGCTGGTCAAGAGTCAATGTCAACGATTAGATGACCAACGGGTGGCGCTTAACTCATTGCCAGGGATGGAGGCATTCACGATCAAAGATCCAAAAGATGGAAATGTACTGAAGACAAACTTTGATCAGATTTGCAGCATGGTCAGCAGAGCTCATGTGAGTTTTCCAGACAACTCTGTAGGCATCTATTAAGACTATATAACTCTACACTGTAAAAAAAAAAAACTATTATTTTTCAATGTTGTAAATAAAGATTATTAGTTTTAGGCTTTTTACAAGAAAATGCTACTTTCTATTTAAAAATGTCAGTGTGTTACTTGCAATTTCTCTGTAATTATTTGTGAAATTTACTAGCAATTTTAGAGTGAAAATTGTTTCTTTTTCAAGTAAATGCTACATAATTTTTTCCTGTATGTGTGTGTGTGTGTGTGTGTGTGTATATATATATATATATATATATGAAAGGTTTAAGAATAAAGTATTGTATGAACTTTTTTTTTTTTTACCTGTCATGTAGAGTTTCAAGAAACGCAACCCTCCAAAAATGAGCCTGATCTCAGGGGCCCAGGGCTCTATGAGAAGATCAAGCTTTCGTCCTCAAGCTACTGCTGATTCAGCCACCTATAACACACTCACAACTAGATCAGCCTCATTCAACCCTATATCAGACAAGGACAGAATGGACTGTGAAAGTTTTCAAGTGAGCTATGAATATTATATTTACAGCAGCCTTGGACACTTAAGCCATACTTTTTCTCCAAGCTTCCTACTAACAAGTATAAAAGCCTGTTATTCTTGTTCTAAATCCATCAGCGTGAGCAGGACCAACTGTTGTGTCTAGTTAGTCGAGCACAAAGTGGACGTATGGATGAACAACGCTGCTCGATTAACCCTTTATCAACCGGACATATGGATAACAGCCAGTCAGGTACTGTAAGTCAGCCAGCTGTTATAATTTATCAAATAGCTACAAAGGGCAAACCAATCAGTGCGATTTCTGTTTCTCTACACCTTCAAAACAGATCAAGATGTTGAGAAGTTTTTTAAACTAATTGCTAACACCCAAAATGGCCGGTTAGATGACCAGCGGGCAACGCTAAACCGGTTGCCAGAGATCAAATCACCTCATGGTATGACTGCTCAGGATTCAGATCAGCTCTTCAGCATGGTCTCCAGAATACAGGCGAGTAAAGCATTGATATGTTGCCTTCATCATTTAAAGGCATTATACACAGCCATTCACAAGTTTAGGGTCAGTAAGTAATTAAAACAAAAAAGACATTAATACTTTTATTCAGCAAGGATGTGTTATATTGATCAAAAGTGACAGTAAAGACATTTATAATGTTACAGAAGATTTCTACTTTACATAAATATTGTAATTTTTAACTATTCATCAAAGAATCCTAAAAAGTGTAACCCGGTTTCCACAAAAAATTTCAGTATGTTTTCATAATACATTTAACTCTTTTATTTAAAAAAAAACAAATCAAGGAAAATATGATGAATGCTAGATTTGTGAGACTATGCCCAGCTCTAACAAGAGCCCAAATATAGGACAGCATAAAAGGGCTTAATCAACATTTACTAGCGCTCTCCTGTTTCCATAATTGGTACATGCCCAGAAATAGAAACCTGGTTAGACTATCATTTATTTAAAAGCACTCTGTGATAACAATGCACTCTTGTATTATTTTTCTTTGGCAGGGCTCTCGGATAGATGATCAGCGCTGCTCTGCTCCCAAAATCCACCTGGGATCTCCTGCCCCCCCAAAGAAGTCTTATTCTCAACCCGTATCCCTGACTAACCGTCCGTCTGAATCAGGCTCACCCACTAAATCATCCCGGAGATCAGGATCATTCAGTCCTGACTCTGAGGTGAGCCAACCACACTGCACAGATCAATCCAGACAGCATCCAACTGCAGCACAGGCATTTCTGAATAAAATGTTAAAAATCACTGCATAACCTTTTTATAGGTTATAAACATTATTTATAACCAGTTTAGCATAACAGTACCACTTAAAGTGAAAAAGATGCTACAGACATTGTATATATTTAAAATTGTATATACTTTACAATACCAGTCAGTTGAATAATGAAGGGTCTCTTATGCTCACAAAGGCAGCATTTATTTGATCAAAAATACAGTAAAAACAGTATTTAAAATAACAATTTAAAATAACAGTTTTTATTTAAATAAATGTTAAAATGTAATTTATTTCTGTTTCTTTTTAGCATCATTACTCCAGTCTGACTTACATTCAGAATAATTACTTAAGAATCATGTGACACTGAAGTCTGGCTTAATGGTTGCTGAAAATTCGGCTTTCTCATAACAGGAATTAATTACAAAAACGTAAAAAAATCTATACTTTTGACCAGTACTGTATATATGTAAAATTATATATATATTTTGTTCTAGTTAGCAACATAAAAAATTTATATAGCTCTTTATTATGTAGCTCTTGGATTAGTTCACACAATATAAAAATGAGATTCATTCTTTAATTGTAAAGAAGAACTGACAATTTCAATGAAGAAAGATGTTCTGGGTTCAAAACAAGTTAAGTTTGTGTCATGCTGTCAGTTACCACAGGCAGTTTTCGTATGGTAAATCAAATTATGTTCCTGTGAAGGTAGAATGCTTCTGAACATCAAATACAAATGACATTCAGATTGATTCATATAGTGTTTTCTTTCTCTCAATCAGGTACAAAATAGTATTGATCAGGACCATCTTTTTTCCCTGCTGCATCATGCACAGCATCGGCGAATGGATGACCAGCGGTGCTCATTTGAACCCTTTAAAAACCCTTCCTCCTCTTCAAAGAATCCAAACTCTAGTCCCACAGGTAACCAAAGTCTGCTGATTATTAATGACCTGCTCATTAAAAAAAAAAAAACGTAGAAATCCTAATATTTCACACTGTTCTGGCTTGTTGCATGCAGCGGAAGATCCAGAGCAGTTTTTCAGAATGGTGGCCAACTTTCAGAGCGGACGACTGGATGACCAGCGCGTGACACTCAGTGCATTGCCAGGCATCCAGAACTCCAGCACTGGAACTAAGAGAGAGAACAATACAACATCGGCCCCTCAAATCATCCTGACCCCCGCGTCACCTGCTCCGCCAAAAAAAGTTTGTTCCAGACCTTCCTCTCCCACTCTGAGCGTCAGTGAATCAGACACACCTGTCAGGCCTCCCCCCAGATCGGCCTCATGTTCTCCAGAGAGATTACTACATGAGGACATGTCTGCGCAGGTGAGGGATTTTGTACTGCATCTATTTTTGCTTTTCATCCCTAAAAATTCAACTGAAGTGGTTGATATTAATTGTAAGCACACTTTTGTTTTACAGATATCATTTCAAATTTCCATGTGCTTCCCTCCACATCAGGTAGGTACTGTAGATGACCACAAAAATTGTTTACAGAATGAAAGTGATTATTATTTCTCTAAATACATTTCGTGATATGTGCACAATAAAAATGTGAAACAAAAAGCACTATAAAAGTAGTCCATAGAACTCTTTTGAAGTCCTACGATGGCTTTGTGTGAGGAACAGACCAAAATATGTCACAATGTTTCAGCTGTTTTTGTCAGTATTATGAAAGTCAATGGGACCCAAAGCTTTCGAGCTCCAAAAAGGACCGAAAATGTTCCTGAGTTAACAGCTCGCTGCATGGGAAGACTCTTAGTAAATAAAGACATAAAATTTGGTCTGATTCTTTTTTTGTCATATTCGTAGCTTAACAGCTTGGTCACTATGAACTTTTCTGTTTGTATAGAAAAGACTTGAATGTTTATATAAAACCAAATTGCGTTTTGTAGGCTTCATGGTTTGTGTATATACATAATTTTCAACAGTATTTGCACTAATGCACAGAAAAACACTAATCACTGTAATGGTGACAAAAATGTACAACAAAATATAATCAAAACACCACATAGAGGTGACCACCACATCTTTGACCAAAAATACTAATTATTCAAGTGCATCAACAGTGTGATGTCTAATGTGTAATGTCAATTTTTGGGTCTCTTTCAGACGCATGGAGCAAATAACCAGCCGTGTCCATTCCCTGAAGTCTTCCTCACAATCGGACAACCAGGGGAGGCTATAGTAATTCCTCTCAGCCCTAGGCCTGGCAGACCGCTCACTCTCAATGTGAACCCACACAGACAGAATCGCTCCAGGTGCGTGTCTCCTCACACACTCAAAAAAATTATTTTACGATACTGTTCAGTTTATTTAAAAAAACAAAACACACATTTCATTTAACACCCATTGGTTGTATATTGTGCATTGTATAGTGTTAAACTGACTCAACTCTATATTTTAATTTTAAAAGAACAATATCTTAATTTTGCTTTGCACAGGGAGAGTAAATGTTGAAATAAAATGTTACTTTATGCATTTTTTTTATCAAGACTTGTCAATGTTTAATGTTCTTTTATGTTTGTATTTAAAAGTGTTTCTGGTATATTCATGCTTTTGGGGGTTACCGCTGTGGTGAAGTGTAGAGCATGTGCTTGGGTTGAGGACCTGCTAACAAGAAAAGTTGTTTTAATAATTAAAAACAAATTACTTTGGGCATGCCATGGATGTAACAAAACCATCTTCTGGCCAACGCCTAACAATAAAAGTCTTTACAAAGTTTTTGATAGATAACATTTGTAAAAAAAATAGTTGTTGAATGTATTCACTAAATAAACTAATCAATTAAACTGGATTACTTGTTTTCATTTTTGTTTGATGATAATTTTTAGGATAATTGAACTTAATAGTTTTGGGCGAAATTAAGAACTGATTTACTTTATGCATTTTTTTTATCAAGACTTGTCAATGTTTAATGTTCTTTTATGTTTGTATTTAAAAGTGTTTCTGGTATATTCATGCTTTTGGGGGTTACCGCTGTGGTGAAGTGTAGAGCATGTGCTTGGGTTGAGGACCTGCTAACAAGAAAAGTTGTTTTAATAATTAAAAACAAATTACTTTGGGCATGCCATGGATGTAACAAAACCATCTTCTGGCCAACGCCTAACAATAAAAGTCTTTACAAAGTTTTTGATAGATAACATTTGTAAAAAAAATAGTTGTTGAATGTATTCACTAAATAAACTAATCAATTAAACTGGATTACTTGTTTTCATTTTTGTTTGATGATCATTTTTAGGATAATTGAACTTAATAGTTTTGGGCGAAATTAAGAACTGATTCAACTAAATGGCATTGAATGAACCTTATGTAATAAACTTAAGTTTACTGAAATAAATCATGTTAATTAAATGCAACATAACCCAGTTATGTGTAACCTCTTGACATAGAAATGTTAAGTAAATCCAACGTATCATTTTTTTGAGTGCAGGTCTCCCGACAATCAGGGACACTCGAGACCCTCTTCTCCACACCCAGGAGACATGGCTAGTCCAATGGGCCCATATGAGGACTACTTCTCTCTGAAACAAAGAGTCCACACCACTCAGCTGCAACAGAATAACGTACGGGACAGAGCAGAGCCGAACAAGGAGGCTAAGAAGGTAAAAGGAAAAAGTAGTGGAAAGAAAGAAAAAAAGGAGGGAAGCAAAGAAAAGAGAAAATAGGACGCTATGCATGTTCATATATTCTGGTTTCACATCACCTGGATGAATGTCAGTATTACAAATAAGCTTAACATGTTGGTTTTTAGATAAAATAGCTTGTCAAAATAAGCAATGTTCACACTGGAAATTAACATACTGTTTAGAAATGTATTCTGTATTGTTTTTGCTTCATGGCTCAGGGTTTGAGTAAACTGACTGACTGAAAGGTATTTTATTTGTGTGTCTGTATTAAGTGAAAGTGTTTTTTTTTTTATCTGCTGTGATGAATGATCAAATAGGCTTGTGCTGTTTCTGTTGTGTTTGACAATCTCTTGTGAATTAAATAAAGATGTATTTGTGTGAAGCTTTATGTCTGTTTTTAAAATTAGCGTTATACCTGTGCTGTTCATTTTTCATGAAAAATAAATCATCATCCAATTAGGATACTGATATTGATCTCCTGCAAATGTACATGCCTTTAAACATGTTTTCCAAAATTACTAACAACTTCATTAAGTGTAGTTCCGGACACTGATCTCTAAAACTTTAAACATAAACATAATCTGTTGTTGCAGCATCAACACACAAATATCGGTTGATACACAGAGTGTGAATTATACAATATATACCCCACATTTATTATCATTTCTGCATAGGGTCTTTGCAATTGATTGACAGATAAACTGCACGCTCCCGCTATTTCAGTGTTGTTGTTAATTGTGTGGCTATTTAAGAAAATAGTTTACTGCTTATATTCAGTTTAACATCATTAAAGAAGGCAAATATCATTCAACTGAACTGTGCACGCACTTACATTATCTTTTTTTTCTGTCCATGCAATAAATGCAGGTCACTGAATGAGCGTATTTAATTAAACTGCTGGGTAAAATTAACAATAGGGCCCATTTCAGATGTGGCCATTGGCCAATATTACGATCTGCAAGTACAGTTTATTAAAGATGTATTTAGCACACTTTTTTTTCACAAGGAAACTCTCAACAATCACCATCACTTATGTTTGCTACAGTTACTTATCTAATAAAACATTTTTTGCTCTCAGAATAATGGCAAAACCTCTCTTACATTGGCATACATGAAAAACGCCCTAATCCTAGAGGCTCCCCCTAGAGGAGAAACTTTGACGCAACCTCCCGGGCCACCGTATTGTAGCAAGCGATGGAAGCGACAGCCAATAGGAATCGACTTCACTCGGAAAAGGCGGGGCTTTTGT
This sequence comes from Sinocyclocheilus grahami, assembly GCF_001515645.1. NCBI lineage: Eukaryota > Metazoa > Chordata > Actinopteri > Cypriniformes > Cyprinidae > Sinocyclocheilus > Sinocyclocheilus grahami. Next base: position 405,513 of record NW_015506047.1, on the reverse strand, counting down.
ACTCAACGTTCTCAACACGCTGTGAAAGTATTTGTTTTTGTCAAGAATAACACTGAGTTATTAACAATATTACACGGATTTTCTCTGGCAAAGGAAAATGCCAACGCTTAGCGGGAAGTCAGACGTTTTATTCGTATGTATTTGTGTTTTTAAAGTCGGGTTTGTGACCTTTAATAGAGTCTGTTCTCAGCTAGCTGTGATTAGCTTGCTAACTTAACAGTATGAGATACCAATATACAAAAAAAGTGTTTTAAGATTGTATTTACTAACTTCTGTTATTTATTACCTGTCAAACACGAACTGTGTTGTTGTGTCGTTTTCATTGAAAACATATTTAATAATAGACTGAATGGGTAACAGTAGTTAGCTTAACCGTTGTTAGTAGCGTATATGTTACAATGTATTTGAAATTAAATAACAATTTTAAGCGAGCAAATGTGATTCTGCTCGATATATTTCTAGTTCCCTAACATGACTTCATCTTTTTGAGCTTGCATTCATCGTTGTACAAATAATTGAGTTATTCGTATATTGCAGGAAGATGATGATTTGCCTTATGAAGAAGAAATCATCAGGAATCCGTATTCAGTCAAATGCTGGATACGTTACATTGAGCACAAGCAAAATGCTCAGAAATCAGTGCTCAATATGATCTATGAAAGAGCATTAAAAGAGCTGCCTGGCAGGTATGTGCATGTCATCTTGTTTTCTCTTATAATGAAAGCCCTGTGCTTAAAACCTAAAATAGAGTTGCTTCTTTTTTTTAAATGTGTTTCTCAGTTACAAGTTGTGGTACAACTACCTGAGAGAGCGGAGGAAACAGGTGAAAGGCAAGTGTGTCACAGATCTAGCATACGAGGAGGTGAACAACTGTCATGAGAGAGCACTTGTGTTTATGCATAAGGTAAAGTTAAAGTTTCATATAGTTTTTTATGTTTATATAGCAGCAGTACTGTGTGACTTGACGGTTGCACATATATAGCAGTGTGAATGTTTACTTTTTTTCCACCGGCTCCTCAGATGCCGAGGCTATGGATCGACTACTGTCAGTTCATGGTGTCTCAATGCAAAATTACTCGGAGCAGACGGACGTTCGATAGGGCGTTAAGAGCGCTACCCATTACCCAGCATCCTCGCATCTGGCCCCTGTATCTTCGCTTTGCCCATAACTTGCCTCTCCCAGAAACAGCTATTCGTGTTTACCGCCGGTACTTAAAGGTGAGGGTTGGAAGATAACCAAATACACACTTGATTGTCTATAGTTGACATTTCAAGCTTTGTGATTCAATGTGTAAATTAATAAAGCTATCTATACACTTGCTTTTCCTCTGTCCTGCTTGTAGTTGTCTCCTGAGAATGCAGAGGAATACATTGATTACCTGCGTTCAGTTGGACGTCTGGATGAAGCTGCGATCCGGCTGGCAGCTGTGGTCAATGATGAAAACTTTGTTTCTAAAGAGGGAAAGTCCAATTATCAGGTTAGCAAATTACAGGTTTAACTTTTTTTTTTTTTATGAGTTTGTCCACCTGTACATCTGGTGTGTAAATACACTATTGTTCACAATTTTGGGTTGATTAAATTTTTTTTATACATATATAGCTGCGATCCGGCTGGCAGCTGTGGTCAATGATGAAAACTTTGTTTCTAAAGAGGGAAAGTCCAATTATCAGGTTAGCAAATTACAGGTTTAACTTTTTTATTTTTTTATGAGTTTGTCCACCTGTACATCTGGTGTGTAAATACACTATTGTTCACAATTTTGGGTTGATTAAATTTTTTTTATACATATATTTTTTTTTGAAAGTAGTCTCCTATGCTCACCATGGCTGCAGTTATTTTATCAACAATAAAGTAAAAACATAAATATTTTGAAACCGCTTTCTATATAAATATATTTTAAAATGTAATTTATTCCTGTGATGGTAAAGCAGTCATTACTCCAGTCTTCAGTGTCACATAATCCTTCAGAAATCATTCTAATATACTGATTTTGGGCTCAAGAAACATTTCTGTTATTATCAACGTTGAACACAGTTCTGCTTAATATTTTTGTGGAAACTGTGATACATTTTTTCAGGATTCTTTGGTGAACAAAGTTCAAAAGAACAGCATTTGTATGAAATAAAAATCCTTTGTAACTTTGTCTTCTGTCAATTTTTATGAGTTTAATGCATCTTTGCTAAATATAAGTATTGATTTCTAAAAAAAAAAGACCCCTCACCCCTAAAACTGAAATCTTACTTACCCCAAACCTTTGAACAGTAGTGTATTTGAACAGTAGTAGATTTATCTTGACTATGGTTCTTTACTAAATGATGAGTAACGAAAATTATGCAGTCTGAAATTGGTCATCATTTTATTGGGTTATCATGCTGAAGACAAAAATGTAGGTTGCAGATCTGGATTTGGTGGCTTAAAATAGGTCAATAATTGTATTTTGGATTAGAAAAAATTAGTATCTAATACACTAGTCATTATTATAGGAATTATAATTGCTAAAGTTCCTAATCAATTCAATGATTTGTAATTTTAAGACCTTGAAAGTGGCTTTATGCCTCTAATGTTCATCTCAGCCTGTATCTCCATATAAGCATTAATTTAGTATTGTGAATTATATACATACCATGTAAAATGTACATATTTTTTCTTGTAAAATTCAATTACAGCTCTGGCACGAGCTCTGTGACCTCATTTCACAAAACCCGGACAAGGTGACCTCACTGAAAGTGGGAGCGATTATCCGAGGAGGACTCACTCGCTTTACTGACCAGCTTGGCAAACTCTGGTGTTCTCTGGCTGATTACTACATCCGCAGTGGACACTTTGAGAAGGTGAAACTGCAAGTATACAAAATCTAAGACTGCTCTGGATAAACTAACCCCGCTCATGCATAAATTGACACTATTACCATTATCCTGCTTTTTCAAGGCTCGAGATGTATACGAGGAAGCTATCCTAACCGTAGTCACTGTGCGAGACTTCACCCAGGTTTTTGACAGTTATGCGCAGTTTGAGGAGAGCATGATCGCTGCCAAGATGGAGACCACATCTGAACTGGGACAAGATGAAGATGGTGAGAGATTTTTCCTTGGAAGACCTTGTAGCAAATAATCCTTGATGTTGGTCTTACAGAAATCCTGATTTCCCCACTCTAGGTGACATTGACTTGGAGTTGCGATTGGCCCGTTTTGAGTTGCTGATAACTCGACGGCCACTTTTACTGAACAGTGTGCTGCTGCGTCAGAACCCTCACAACGTTCACGAGTGGCACAAGAGAGTCAAACTCTATGAGGGCCAACCTCGACAGGTTGGAAACATAATTTACATCTTTAAATCTGTTGATATTTGTCTCAACATAACTGCTGTGTGTGATTTACACATCTTATTCTGCTTTTTCCTGTAGATTATCAACACATACACAGAAGCTGTGCAAACGATAGATCCTTTGAAAGCCACAGGAAAACCTCACTCTCTCTGGGTGTCCTTCGCCAGATTCTATGAGGATAATGAACAGCTGGATGATGTACGCCACTTCCTGTATACTTGCAACTTTGTAGATAATTTGTTGGTACATTATTGTAAACTGATGGTTAACTATTTCGCTTGAACTTCAAGGCTCGGACTATCTTTGAGAAGGCCACAAAGGTGAACTACAAACAGGTGGATGATCTTGCTGCAGTGTGGTGTGAATATGGAGAGATGGAGCTGAGACATGAGAATTATGACCAAGCTTTGCGTATACTAAGGGTAAGAGACAGGAAACTACTATACATTACCACTAGTGCTTTAGTGAAGCGCAGTGTAATTTAGTTAATATTATAGTTTTTATTAATATATTTATATTCTACTTATTTAATGTTTATATAGCTTTGGTAATTTTTTTTTGTTTTTGTCATTTTCATTTTTTAAATGTCTATACAGTTTTTATTTTTGGTAATATCTTAAGGCCAGTTTCAAAGTTTGCTTGGCGTCCTAGTTCACTGCATTTCATGCCAAAGGGATATAAATTGGAGATCATGACATCAAACTTTTTCCAGCTGTTGACAGTCTTTTTCTTCACAGAAAGCAACAGCAATTCCAGCAAGAAAAGCAGAGTATTTTGATTCATCAGAACCAGTGCAGAATCGAGTTTACAAGTCTCTGAAAGTGTGGTCCATGCTTGCAGACTTGGAAGAGAGTCTTGGCACATTCCAGGTATGTTGCTTTATCGTTTCCTTTTCTCTGAGCGAATGCATGTATGTTCTTGCTGTTTTGTGTGTTAATATAACTGTTGCTTTTGTCAGTCCACAAAGGCAGTGTATGATCGCATCATTGATCTCCGGATTGCCACTCCTCAGATCATCATTAATTATGCCATGTTTCTTGAAGAACACAACTACTTTGAGGATAGTTTCAAGGTGAGGGAATTTAACATAACCTTCTGTTATTCATTATTGTTTTGTTTTTTTGTCTGAATTTACTTCTTTTCGCTTTAAAGTGGTCCTATTATGCTTTTTCACTTTTTATGATTTTTCCATTAGAATATCATTAAAATAATTCCCGCCTACAGAAATTCGAATGGTGGGGGGTGGGAGGGGTGAGGTCGTGGTTAGAACGCTTGGTTGAGTGCATCAGACAAGACGACGATGAAGAAGTGCTGCTGCATAGTTGGTGCATCAGAGAAAACTAAGAAGAAGAGCTGCTGTAGCTTCAAGTTTTCGGCATTTCTAAAGGCAGTCGCAGAGAAGCGCAGCGCCGTGTCTAGAACAATTCTTACAAGTACAACATGACGTAGCTGGTCGCCGCGGACAGACGCCGAACGCTGCTGCCGGTGTGCGTACACTCGTAGAAAATAATGTGTTCGAATTTTAAAGAAGTGGCGCGGCGCTGCACTTCTCGTCCGGTGTGCGACCGCCTGAAACGCTGTTTTTTTTTTCACCTCCGTGCCCAAACGTCTTTGTTTGGACTTCCGAAAGTGGATGATGTCAGGAAACAGTGGTTGCAATTTATTTTTAACTCTGTTCCTGAGCATTATAACCCCAATTTGCAATTGTGTGCTGCGCATTTTACTGAGGACAGCTTCTACATAATGAGGGAGTACAGTACCGGTTTCACCAAAAAGTTTTTGTTGAAAGACGGAGCAAGGGGCGGGGCAGTACTGAAACACTGTCTAAGCTGTTCACCAATCACAATGCACTGTGACAGCTAACCAATCACAACACATTTCATTTTTTCGGAGGCGGGTCTTCATCAAACCCGGAACTAATCGAGCCGTTTGTGCCAGGCTGGGGAGAAAGGTACTTTAATAATGTAAATTATGGGGAAAATAATGCATTTTTCGAACCACCAAGCATGAGAGAATGTTCTAGTACACCCCCAAACCAAAATCAAGACTTTGTAAAAGAGCATAATAGGACCCCTTTAACAAATCCATCTATTTATAAATAAATCTGGATTTAATTTTGATTGAAGGCATACGAGCGTGGCATTGCCCTCTTTAGGTGGCCTAATGTCCATGACATCTGGAACACGTACCTCACCAAGTTCATTGACCGTTATGGAGGCAAGAAGCTGGAGAGAGCGCGCGATCTGTTTGAGCAAGCGCTGGATAAGTGTCCTGCTAAATATGCCAAAAGTAATAATGCTGAAAACACAAAATGACATGATTAACTGCATTCACTTAAAACCAGGTCCTGATTTAATTTGTGTTGTTTAACAGCAATCTACTTGCTGTATGCTAAGCTGGAAGAGGAGTACGGTCTGGCACGACATGCCATGGCTGTGTATGAGAGAGCCACTGCAGCTGTAGAACCAGAGGAACAACATCAGATGTTCAACATCTACATCAAACGGGCAGCAGAGATTTATGGAGTCACTCACACAAGAGCCATCTATCAGAAAGCCATTGAGGTAAACCACTCAGCTGTCACTCATTTAAAAATATATCAGGCAGTATAAAATGTTATATGCTATAATGAGTTCATTTGGTTTGGTGCAGGTCCTGCCAGATGAGCATGCCAGAGACATGTGCCTGCGCTTTGCGGACATGGAGAGCAAACTTGGGGAGATTGACAGAGCGAGAGCCATCTATTCCTACTGCTCACAGATCTGTGATCCAAGGGTAAATCTTACAGTACCGCTCCATATTACTTTGCTCATATTGTGTGTGATCCTGTATTTTGACTGACTTAACATCTCTGGATCAGGTGACCGCTCATTTCTGGCAAACATGGAAGGAGTTTGAGGTACGCCATGGTAATGAGGACACCATCCGCGAGATGCTGCGGATTAAACGCAGTGTGCAGGCCACATACAACACACAAGTCAACTTCATGTCCTCTCAGATGCTCAAGGCTACTGGAACAGGTAAGCACAAAATTACTAAAACGTACAAAAATTACAAATGACAATATAAATATTAAAGCTAAATAAAAATAATATAATGGTATATAAATGATACTAAAACTGGACTGGAGAATGGTGTAGAATCTAGACTGACAATCTCTATTTGCATGTGAAATTTATTCTTAGCACAGGTGAGAATGGTAAGCAAATAGGCGTTGGATTAATCCACCAATTGAGGTTGTATAACAGCATATAAATTCTTCATTGTATGGTTAAACTCTTTTTAATTGCTTGTGTGTTTTAGTGTCAGATCTTGCTCCTGGGCAGAGCGGAGTGGATGACATGAAGCTGCTGGAGCAGAAGGCTCAACAGCTCGCTGCAGAGGCTGAGCAGGACAAACCCAAACCTAAAGACAAGATCCTCTTCGTCAGGTATGTGCTGCGCCCTAGTCTGAGGCAGGCCACACAGATCAATCCGAGCATGCAGGTGGTGTGGCACCGGCTCAGAGACTTATTTAAAGGTTCTGCCCTTTTTGAAAATTAAGTTTCGATTGTACCATTTACATCACTTGACTTTTGTTTGGTTTGTACAGGAGTGACACCTCTCGCAGTGAACTTGCCGAACTGGCCAAACAAGCTAATCCAGATGAGATTGACATTGATGATGAAGATGAGGATGCAGAGGATGGGGAACCAGATGGTTAGTTCAGATGGGACATAATTGGTTTTTTTCTTCATCAGCATTGATGATTTTCAATGGTGTGTCATTGAACAGTTGCTTAACTTTGGCAGTCTGATCATTTGCATTGTGTCATTGCAGAGGTGCAGTTGGAGCAGAAGTCTGTCCCTACTGCTGTCTTCGGAGGACTAAAGGATGACTGAATTCTCTGCAGTTTTACAGATGATCACAAAACACCCAGATTCAATAACCAGGAAACTGCTAAATGAATTACAACATGCTGATGTGAATTATTGTAAATGGCTTACTACATTTTAGCAGTACCAATTCAGAACACATGGTGTCACTCTTTACAACATTTACATGCTTTCAATTTGTTCATCATGACATTGGGTAGATAAAATGTTGAAGCGCTTGAACTATTGTTTACCCCTCTCTACTGTATATTAAAAGAACAATCAACATGCCTGACATCTGCAGATAATTTATTATCTGATTGCAATATTGTAAACTCCCTGAAGGCCCTGCCCATAATTGCATGGACACATGGGTGGAGCTTTTCAGATGTTTGTTTGTGCAAACATCTGAATGCTGTGGTTTGTGGAATATACCAGTTAAAAAAAACTGCACATTTGGTCAGTGTTGTCACTCTGTCACTTTAAACTTTCATTGTACATGTTACTTCAACTGAAAGTTTATTCTGTCTGTAATGGGATGTGGAGTTATTTTTGCAGTTTTCGAGTCGGTGTTTATATAAAGCATATTTTGATTATTTTATTTGCAGTACATTTTGAGTGCTGGTCTGCTGGAATACCAAAGAATGAAGAAAAACAAATGCCCTGTTCCTCCCTAATTAGATTAAAATAGTTCTGCGAGTTAATCGTCTTACAAAGTTACAGCAGTGGTCTCTTTACCATCATGTGACCTGCACCTTCAGTCAATTCTGTCCTCTGTTAGGTTTGTCCACAGCTGAGCTGTGCTTCTGAATCATTTTCAGTGAAGAGTCCACTTAAAGCGATAGTTCGCCCAAAAATGAAAATTCTGTCATCATTTACTCACCCTCAAGTAGTTCCAAACCCGTATACATTTCTTTGTTCTGCCGAACAGAAAGGGAGATATTTTGAAGAAAGTTTGTAACCAGGCTGTTTTGGGGCACCATTGACTTCCATAGTAGGAGAAAAAAATACTATGGAAGTCAATGGTGCCCCAGAACTGCTCTGTTTCCCACATTCTTCAGAATATCTTCCTTTGTGTTCTGCAGAACAAAGACATTCATACAGGTTTGAAACTACTTGAGGGTGAGTAAATGATGACAGAATTTTCATTTTTGGGTGAACTATCGCTTTAAGTGCTTGATGTTTTGGTGATTAACAGGGTTTGATGGTCACTAGTTTATGACATGCTGTGGCCTAAATACTTGTGTTATTTTATAAAATATCCACAACATCATGCTGAGCAGTGTGTGAGGCTAAATAATAGGCTAATAACTTTGAAACTAAATATACCTTTTTTTCTAAAACGCGTAGGACTATAAAAAGTCTTATCAAAAACATAAGAGAACTGGTGCGGTTGACACTATACTCCGTTAAGCATTGTAATGCCCTGATGATTATATGTATTACAACGCTGTTCATAATGACTAATATTTCCCTTTCGCACCCTTCTGGGCAAGTTCTACCTGTCCTGCACCTGTTTCCTTGAGTTAAAGCGCCTTCCTACCTGCTGCCTCAGTTCGCATTCTTTGCCCCGCCTCCTCAACCTTGTGTCCTAAATTCTGAAACCTGATTGGATGCCCGGCGGGATGATTGATAGGAGTATGGAGTACCTGGAAATCGGTCGTTTACGGAGCAGAGTATCAGCCAGAGCGATGTGGACTCTGAAGCGGGGTCGAAAACAGTGGATCATCCCCGAGAATATCGTTGAATTTGTCGCTCCGATAGACTGAAACATACCTATACGGCCGCCAGCTCTACTGTACGCACGAAGAGAAGATCTAGAGAGGAATAAATAGTAAATTTATATTATTTTTCGCCGGAACGCTAACGTTACCCGAAACCTCGGCCTTTCGCGGTCCCAATGCTGTGGTTGCGTGAAAGAAAAGGATGACTGTTTAATTTTGTTTCATTTTTCACCGCATCACCTTCCTCTCTTTTTCCCGGCCCGTCTGTTTTGGACTTGCTATGGTGGACTCGAATGCAATGAGGAGGACTTTTGTGGTCCCGGACATAAAGCCATTGGATCAGTATGACTTGACCAGAGCCAGAATCTGCGCCAGTGTCGGGTGGCTGCTGGCGAAATCTTACGGCAATGCAGGTATGCAGTGGCCGTGTATCAAACTCTAGTGAGCTGCCTAGTTACCTAGATTGCATTTTTGTTCAGCTTAACATGTGTGGGCATCTTCAGAACCTCAAACTGCGCAAAACACCGTCTAGCTATAGGCAGCTCGCTAGGTCTCAGTCTAATACATTGTTTCCTTCTCGAATCATGTGCTGTTCCCTCTCTCACCTGTCTGTTCTGAGGCCAGCATTAGCTCATTGTTCAGCGACTGCGGAGGAAAGCATGTGTGAAGGTGAACAGCGTGTAAACTCAGCGTTTTTCACAACACAAAGACCACATGTGAGGCGGAAAGCTGCTGGTTGTGATCCAGCTGTGTCTTGCTGCGATGTGCATTCAGTCTGGCGCTCTTGAATCGTTTCTTAATAAATTAATAGTCTGATGCCAGGTCTAAAAGTGTGCTTTCCACCCATTGGGCACTGATAACACATGCATAATATGATCAAATGTTTGCATACTGTAACAGTCTCATAAGGACAAATCGGTCAGATTCGTATGATTACCTACAGATGCAAATAGATAAAGTGCAATAAAATAAACACTTAAATGTGTATTTTGGATGTCTTCTTTCCACTAGTCAGGAAGAAGACATGTTATAGAAGCAAAATAGACCAAAATCTCAAAATTGACCAGTGCATGAAAAACAAAAACTAAAAAAAACATTAGTTTTGCCTGTAGTGTCTTGCCATTAAAATAAATGACCTGTCCCAGTGTCTAAAATATGCATTATTCATTTTAAACATTCAAAAAATGTCTGTCATTTGTCAACTCGATTTATTTCCCACTGTGACCATGCAGCCTTACATACTCTGTTGCCCTTTTTCTCTTTTGCACTTGTAGTTAACATCAATATTGGTTATCGGGTTTTAAAACCAGCATGAGAATATTTTTTCATTAGGTCTAGCTGATGCATTTGCACAGTGTATAACCTCAGTGTTCCCCTCACAGTCAGATGAGAAAGATCTCCGTGTATGGTGAGGTGCTCTGTGCTCAACGGCAGCTCACTGGCCTGCGAATTGAAACTCACAAGTAAAAGATTTGTTGTTCTTTTTGGGCGCAGCAGACAGGGTTTTTTTAAAAAGCCCCATTGTGTTCACCTAGTGAGCCACTGTTAATTCAGATCGTAAGTCTGCATTCCTGTATTTGCTTTATTCCTTGAGCCCGTTTAGAGTCGTTGTGAGCAAGTGCACAAACTGCAGTCCTAGATTTAACGGTTCTCCTTACTCATAATGTTTAACTCCGAAACGGGTGGAGATTTAGAAGATAATTAAATATGTTTTGTGTTTGCATGAGTAATGTAATCTAGAATGTCGATAATGCAATGGCGTGACCTCTATGATTTATTAATGTTCTTCTGGAACATGAAGGTTATGGCATTAAGGGAAGTCACAAATAACAGTGTATCATAACAGAATGTAAGCTATATTTGTGTTTGATATTTCTGTCATAGAATGCATTGCTTAGTGCAAAAATGTCTGATGAGGCAAGAGTAAATAAACTTGTTTTAATATTGAAAAGTATTGCTAAAAGAGTTCAGTGTAATTAAAAATGTATTTTTATTTCTAATATTTGTGTGAAGTGTATGGTTGCAAAGGGGTGGAAAATTTCCGGAAACTTCCGAAAAAATCCCTGGAGTATTCTAAGTTTCCAAAATTTCTGGAATGTTTCCTAAATTTATTTAACTTGTGAGATTTCATGATGGTCATGATGCTGTAACCCACGTTTTTAAGGCATGCTGTGCTGCTAATTGCTACCTGTGTTATCAGTAATGTTTTTTTTTCCCCGAGTGGGTTTTTGGCTTTACTCTGGATGAACTCGGCTCAATAAAGAGCTATCCTTAGAGCACTGTCCTACATGCAGGAGCTTTGAGTTCAATTACAGCCTGAATGCAAAGGATGAGATTCAGCCGAGGCATGTTTGACTATTGTAGCTTTTACTTTGGGGTTGAGAATTTTTCAAAACCCCTAACATAGTAAGCTTTGATGCAAGTATTTGTGCTGTGAATGTGAAGGATAAAATAGCCAGAAACTCACCTTGCCTTGAAAAAATAAAATAAAATCCAAATAGACAAAAATTAAAAATAGAAAAAAAACAACATACGCTCTAATAATGAAAAAGAAACACTGAATGCAAGATAAAAAAACACTACTTTAAAGGGGTCATATGATGCGATTTAAATTTTTCCTTTCTCTTTGGAGTGTTACAAGCTCTTGGTGCATAAAGAAGATCTGTAAAGTTGCAAAGACTAAAGTCTCAAATCCAAAGAGATATTTTTTATAAAAGTTCAGAGTCAGCCACACCTACCTAAAACGGCTCGTTCTAACACGCCCCCACATATCTACCTCACTATGTGGGAAGATTTGCATAACGCCGCCCAAATGTTCACGCAAAGAAAGAAGGCGTAACTTTTATTCTCACTGTAGTTTTGACGCCGCCGCCATGTCGTGAAGACACTGTGTGCTTCGTTGTGAAAGCGAAACTACTTTGTTTGGTCTTCCAAAAGAGGACGATATCCGCTTCATCATGCCT
>NW_015506047.1:386695-393520 GCF_001515645.1 Sinocyclocheilus grahami | reverse complement strand
CTTCCAAAAGAGGACACGACTACAAATCGATGGTTAAGTTGTATTTACAACACTGTTCCAGAACAGTTTAACCCAAATATCCAGATGTGTCCAGCACAGTTTACTGATCTTGGGAGAGTAACGTTAGCCTAAAATGTCGGCAGTTCTGACTCACAGTCTGTAAGTACGTTTTCATTTAAAGGATTTGCCACTGATGATTCAAACGCGAGTTTTGGGCAGTGTAGAGTAGCACTTGTAGTTTGTAATTTCTCTGATCACAAATGCAGACAGAGTTTTATGTTTACGCGGCGCGATGCAATGCAACGCATAAAAAAACAGGATAAGTCATTATTATCAGTAATTATGTCCCCACTGGATGCAACAAATGCCTCGTTTGTAATGGGTTTTAATGTTTTTGTCTCGTCGCTCCGGCCGGGACACGGCATCAACAGTATGGTAAGGGGTGTAACATTTCCGTCTCACGCTTGAGGTATTCGGCCAATCACAACGCACTGGACAGCTGGCCAATCACAGCACACCTCGCTTTTTCAGACCGATGAGCTTTGTAAAAATCGACGCGTTTCAGAAAGGCGGGGCATAGAGGAGAAACAATAATGTACAGTATGTGGAAAATGTGTTTTTTAAAACTTTAAACTGCATAAACACATTTCAATACACCAAATACACAAAATAATGTTCTTTTTAGCAACATCATATGACCCCTTTAATGAAAAAGGGGCAAATGTTTTGGTTACATGTGACTTTTCAAAGCATAGTGAGCAAGATTACATGTGACTGAAACATTTGCCGCGTTTTCATTGAAGTAGTGTTTATTATCTTGCATTCAATGTTTCTTTTTCATTAGGGTACATGACCACAATGTACTAAAAACAAAGATTTTCTTTGCATTTTCAAAAGGTTTTGCATACAGATGACAACGTTGTCAAAACGATCGCTGTTCACACAGATGTGCAGAAAGACTTAAAACACGGTATTCGGTTCAATTCAAATTTATTTGTATAGCGCTTTTCACATTACACATTGTTTCAAAGCAGCTTTACAGAAAATGCATGTCTCTACATTACAATTTATAGTGATCTATTATCAGAAGTGAATGTGTCCAAGTAATGTTCATTTCACAAATGAACAGTGCAAGATAGTAGAATCATACAGTTAGCTAACATTAATTTTAGGCAGAAGCTCATTAAAGCGATTATTACAAGTGTGATCATAATGATTACAATATAAAGAAATTTTGGCAGTTGTGCATGTCGATTCAGGTTGGCGTCATCTGGGGTCCTTGCAGGGGTCAGCATCATCTCTTCAAATTCATGCCAGGCCAGTAGTTGGCGATGTCACTTTGTAAAGAAACACTTCACGCCTGCACACACAGCTATAAACTGAACATGTGATATGCAAATTTTCTAATTTTTGTAGTTTACACAGAGACGGTATCGTTTTCAAAAACCTGCACTTTGAAACACTTTTTCAAAAGTTAGCATTTCAGGCCCCCAAAACACCATTGTTGTGTAAATGATTAGCCAAAACACTTTTTCAAAACAATTTTTTCACGTTTTCTATTTTTAGCTGAAGGTGGTGTTGTGTAAATTCCCTCTTAGAGTAAGGTTTCTTTTTTTAAATATTTATCAACATGAATGATAACTCAAATCATGTAGCGTCCTTAAAGGGGTCATATGATGTTGCTAAAAAGAACATTGTTGTGTATTTGGTGTAATGCAATGTGTAAGCGTGTGACGGAAATGTTACGCCCCTTACCATACTGTGACGTCGTGTCCCGGCGCGATGAGCCAACACCCATTACAAACGAGGCATTTGTTGCATCCAGTGGGGACATAATTACTAGGGGTGGACATGGTACATACATCTCGGTTCGGTGCATGAGGCCTTACAACGAATAGAGGCAATTCACCCCCAATCCAGAAGGGGGCGCCCGCAGCAATGCAATGCTGTTTGATAACCGTCCGCCAGCAGAAGAACAGCGAATGCCATGAGTTGTGCACTTGAAAATAAAGCCCACTAGACAGTGACCATGTGCTGATTCTGAATGCGTCTCTCACAGACTGACAAAGGAGTATAGGAGTTCCACCCCTAATAATTACTGATTATAATGACTTGGGGCGTGTTCACACTTGGCGTCTTTTTTTGAAGCTGCCAGTGTCTGTTTTACATTATAATCCTATGGAGTAAAGCGGTGGCACTTTTTTAAATGCCACCGCCGGCGTCTTTTTCTGCAGCTCAGAGCGTCTTTTCAAGTTGAATAAAATAACTTTTCTGAAAAAAACACCCTACGTCAAGCGCCTTTTTGACAGCTGACCAATGACAAGTGAGTAGCGAGATCTGTCGTTTCCATAACAACAAGAACAAGGAAAAAATGGAGAAGGTGCCGGTAGATAAACTGATCGTACTAGTTTCGGAGCACAAGACATTATATGATGAGCACAAAATATTTAGTATAGTATTAATGTTTAGTCTAAAATATGCCGCAAACCGTGCATCATCCAACCGGAGCTCCTGGACTAAATTGTTGTAAGGACCATACTGGTTCCTTCCCCGTACCCACAAACGTTGTTGTAAACGCTCTTCCCCATTAACTTCAAAAGCCAACGCAAGAGCCAATTTCCTCTTTATTGACAAAAAACTTTTTCTTGTCAAAAAAGACGCCAAGTTTGAACATTAGCCTTATACTGTCTTTTTACGTGTTGCGTATCGCGCCGCGTAAACATAAAACCATGTCTGCATTTGTGATCGGAGAAACGACAAACAACAAGCGCTACTCTACACTGCTCAAAACTCGTGTTTGAATCGTCAGCGGCAAATTCTTTATATATAAAAAATGTACTTACAGGCTGCGAGTCAGAAGCGCCAGACTGTCCTTGCAAAGTTGAAACTGCCCCACTTTATAGAAACAGCCTTTTTGCACAGACGCATTGTAGTCTACTCTCCCAGGATCAGGAACGACAACCATATGTGATGACCTCGGGCTGGACTCCTCTTCGTTCACGGTGAAAGCCGATCCAGCGATTCACAGCACGAAGTTGATGTATTTCCGCAGCGACCAGCACGGATCAGCTCTAGGCATGACAAAGCAGATATCCTCTTTTGAAAGGCCAAGCAAAGTAGTTTCGCTTTCACAATGAAACGCACAGCGTCTCTACGACATGGCGGCGGCGGCAACAATACTACAGCGAGAATAAAAATTACACCTTCTTTCTTTGTGTGAACATTTGGGCGGTGTTATGCAAATCTTCCCACACAGTGACGTAGACATGTGGGGGCGTGTTTAAACGAGCCATTTTAGAAGGCCGTGGACAAGTCTTAACTTTTATAAAGAATATCTCTTTGGGTTTGAGACTTTAGTCTTTGCAACTTTAGGGATCTTATCTATTCACGAACAGCTTGTAACTCTAAAGAGAAAGGAAAATTTGAAATGGCATCATATGACCCCTTTAATGTATTATTTACTTATGTATTATATACTAAGCTATTATTATTACTTACATACCTGTTATTATAGTTGTAATTATTGTAGTAAATAAAACAAATGTGCTACTGGGGCGATACCTTTTAAAAAGATATTAATATTATGTACCATTTAGGTATTGATATGTACCTTTAAGGTAATAATATGCACATTTTAGATGTAAATAAAGTACAAAGGTGTACCTTTTGAAAGTGTATCACTACAGTTTTTGTACCTTTTTTCAGAGAGTGAACTAACTATTGAAATGTACCCATGTATAAATAAATAGTAACTACAAGTACTCAGAACACATTAGCAGCTGTATAGCAATGCCCTGGCAGTGAATTTTGCATGGTTAGATGCTACTAATATTGTCTACAGAAAATGTAAAAATTTAATTTGATTTTCATACTGTAAGCCACAGCTTCAATCTGGATCAATTTGGCATCAAACCTTGGAGCTCTGTCCTAGTTGTGAGACTTTTCAGCTCAAGTACAGCTTGAACACAACTGATAAAATAAGCTGATACTGATTTCAAGCCAGGCTTTTAGTAGGGTAAACCTACAGCTGTGCAAGACATCTAGTCCTGTAACAAAGTTTTACGCACATCAGCAAAAAACAAAAAAATAACAGAACTGATGCAACACGCATCTTTAACACTTAAAAATCAAACTCCCTTCTCAGATGGCAGAATCTTTCTTATCTCCCTCGATAACTGTAAGGAAGAATGATACATTTTCACTGATAAAGTGTTATAATGTTCTTTATCCATGAATGCCCGATATGCTCGTTCCTCTCTAATGGTCCTATGAGCATTTGCCTGTATTAGTCATGCTGCAATCATCAGTGTGTCACAGCAATGACTCAACAGGTGAGGTGGCTCAGAATGGCTGTGGCCTTTGTGATTTTTTTGTTTTTTATCATGTTGTTTGGGTAATTACCTGAAGAACACACCCTTAAAATCTGAATTCTCCATAATGAATGCTAAGATTAGAATGAGAGTCCAGTGGCATTGCCTTGTCTTTTAACCAGTGAAGTTTGGACATAAATTGGGCACTTGCATTTTCGTTTTGGTTTGCTGACTCAGCATTCTGTGTTGGTGTTTGTTAGAGATATGAAGAGTGGTTTGTTTGTAGGCATAGCTTTGTACAGATGCTGGTCAAAACATGACCACGCCCTTCAAGGAAAGAAGTTAATTTGGAAAAGTGTTTTTCTTCCTTTTTTTGTTGTTGTTCAGAACCATTAACCTGACTGAAAGAAACAGTACATCTGGTAAAAGATTAAAATATATATATATATATATATATATATATATATATATATACACACACACACACATATGTGTGACCCTGGACCACAAAACCAGTCTTAAGTTGCTGGGGTATATTTGTAGCAATAGCCAAAAATACATTGTAGGGGTCAAAATAATTGATTTTTCTAGAAGATATTTTGTAAATATCCTACTGTAAATATATCAAAACTTGATTGTTGATTAGTAATATGCATTGCTAAGAACTTCATTTGGACAACTTTAAAGGCGATTTTCTCTGTATTTTTATTTTTTGCACCCTCAGATTCCAGATTTTCAAATAGTTGTATCTCGGCCAAATATTGTCCTATCCAAACAAAACATACATCAATGGAAAGCTTATTTATTCATAAATAAATAATGTATAAATCTCAATTTCCAAAAAATTATGACTGGTTTAAAAACTTGTTGCCTCTTTCCCAAAAAGACTCATGGCTGTATTCGATCAAAAGGGTGCTTCTACTAAATACTGAGCAAAGGGTCTGAATACTTAGGACCATGTGATATTTCAGTTTTTCTTTTTTAATAAATCTGCAAAAATGTCAACAATTCTGTGTTTTTCTGTCAATATGGGGTGCTGTGTGTACATTAATGAGGAAAAAAAATTAACTTAAATGATTTTAGCAAATGGCTGCAATATAACAAAGAGTGAAAAATTTAAGGGGGTCTGAATACTTTCCGTACCCACTGTGTATATATATATATATGTATGTATAATGTATGTATATGTATGTGAAGCATACATTAGGATATATATATATATATATGTATGTGTGTGTATATATGTTCTTATTTGTAATGTATCTGGTTATTGCATAATATCAGTGCATATATTTTTCATTTTTTGTCAAGCACATAACATTTTGTTGATGAAACTGCCTCGTCATATGTTAAAATGATTATTCCCAACCCGAGAGGCCAGTGGACCAGAGCATGATGGTCATAAAACGTCTTTGTGGTCCTCCTATTGTGCCCGCTGGCCTTTAATTAAAACAAAAATGGACTTTAATGATCAATGTTCCCATGACAACCTTCTTCAAATCTGAGGCTGACCCTTCTCTGTAGTGTAAAGTAGCTATTCAGATTTATATTAGAAACTTGTAACAGTGCTCCTAACGGTGTAATGTTCTTTTGTTGGCTTTAGCTGTCTGTGTTTGGAGACTTGCTGAGATGTGACAGGCGTGTAAAGCTCAGCTGACCGCATGAACTGTGGGTGTGGGGATGTTACATCCTATTTGCTGTTGTCTCCTACAGACTTCTGTGTACAATCTCTGTTTGTTTTTGGAGTCCTGCTCAGCTGACTAGAGTCAAACCATTTTAATGATCATCTCCTTAAGTTTATTGAATTCACGTTTCTGTCCACTGCTGCCATTGAGCCAGACCTCCTGAATCTCTTAACCTTTCACCTCTTCATTGACTGAAATTGGTGCGTGTGTGAGAGAGAACGAAAGCATGAGCGTACATCAAGGAAGAACAGAGTGATATGGGTAATGTTTGGAGTTGGTGTTTGCTGTCATAATTAGAGCCCGACCGATATATCGTTTTGCCGATATTATCGGCCGATATGAGCCTGTCATCGGCGAATATGACATTTTTTTTACAGAACATATAATGCAGATAAAATGCTTGAAATGGTGTAATTACTTAGTTTGTCCAGCTACTGGCGACCTGGATGAAACGCTTTAAAGCTTAAGTCTATGGAAAACCACTGAAACTTTGAACGGCCATATCTCCGTAACGGCGCGGCGAATCCGCACCAAATTTGGGAGATCTCTTCAGCTCAAGAAACCCTCTCGAACGTGAATCGAGTGTACATCTCGAGGCCCTCTTTCGAATGAGACCACCCCCGCGTGGATAGCCCCCGGGGTTCGGGAGTTATGGATGGTTAAATTCGCGGTCCGGCGCCGACCGATCAAGCGATCCCGGGGGGGCGGAGTTCGAGAGGGCTCCTCAAGCTGAAGGGATCCGCTGAATTTGGTGGAGATCCGCCGGCGCGTTCGCGAGATAGTGACACCAGTCAACACTTTCACTTCAGTAAGGAGGTTTCTTGTTCAGG
>NW_015506047.1:383278-386511 GCF_001515645.1 Sinocyclocheilus grahami | reverse complement strand
CAGTCAAATGTTTGGACACACGAATGGGAAAGTGTCCAAACTTTTGACTGGTACTGTACTATAATATACACAAAGAATATCGGCCGATATATCGGTATCTGCCCTTTTTTCACTCCCTAATATCGGTATCGGCCCCAAAAAACCCATATCGTTTGGGCTCTAGTCATAATAGTGACTAGGTTGTCATCTGACATGCTCCTTATTGAGTATTTACCTCTCTTTCCTTGTTGATTCCCTTTCTTCCACTTCTTAAATGTGACATTGCTCATCTAAACAGTGTTTGTGTAGACACAAAAGTAGAGGTAGCGAAATTACTAACTTAACTGCATTTGCTAACTCATTCATTAAAAATAGTGTGCCTTTTCTTGTAAGTAGCTAACCTTTACACCATGTCTTCTTGACCAAGTTTTTTTGTCCACACTGAATGTGAAAATGCTGCATGACATGACACAATCACAGCCAGTCAGAGCATACATATTTAATGCATATTTTTCTGTAGTTGTAGTTTTGACCAATGATATATTTCACTGGGCAGAGCTACCATGATTGATGCAGCAGAAAATCATACGGTCACCAAAATATTTTGATATTTAATGTGAAAGTCTGCGCTGCGCCTGGTCAGGACACAAAAGAATGGTATGGTGAGAGACGAAACACATTTTAAACCGTCTGGCCAAAAGTCTTTTTTGGAAAGAAATTAGCATTTTTATTCAGCAAAGATGCATTAAATTGATTATAATTGGCAGTAAAGACATTTATAATGTTGCAAATGATTTATATTTAAATGCTGTTCGTGTGAACCTTCTATTCGTCAAGAATGTATCTAAGTTTCCACAAAAATACTAAGCATTGCTAAGAAGAAGAAATGTTCCTTGAGCAGCAGATCAGCATATTAGAATGATTTCTGAAGGATCTCGTGACATTATTGTCATGTGTTCATGTGACACTATTGATGTCTATGTAGGAATTTTTTTTTTTTTTTTTACTGCATTTTTAGTCAGATAAATGCAGCCTTATTTGAGCATAAGAGATGACTTTCAGAAACATTAAAAACTCTTACAGACCTCAAAAA
This sequence comes from Sinocyclocheilus grahami, assembly GCF_001515645.1. Classification (NCBI taxonomy): domain Eukaryota; kingdom Metazoa; phylum Chordata; class Actinopteri; order Cypriniformes; family Cyprinidae; genus Sinocyclocheilus; species Sinocyclocheilus grahami. The sequence goes on along the minus strand of NW_015506047.1, from coordinate 385,439 downwards.
CTTTTGTAGTGCGTGTTATTGTATTTTATGCTTTGCATCACAACTGAGCTAGCTTTGTGAATAATCAGACACACTTGGTTACTGTAACCCTCAACATCACCTTCTTTGGGTTGGGTTTATTTTCAAACTTTAGCAAAAAATGATATTCATCCAACTACTTTTTCTGACTATTTTAAATTGTGAGTAGCCTGTAATTTGATGAGCTGTAGTTCCAAACAAGCTTCCCCAGCACGTGTGTGTGTGTGTGTGTGTGTGTGTGTGTGCATGTGCGTGCGTGCGTGCGCGCGCGCGCGCGCACGTATCGAGCGCTTGTCCCACTAAATTCTGCCCTAGTTTAGCTTTGCTCTCTCTATTTTCAGGTATTGCTCTCCCATCTTTTCTCTGAAGGTGCAGTACAGAGCAGTCATTCATTGACTGCCAGTCCTACAGGGAAATGAAGCCTCTATCAGCCACCCTCATCTCACATTGCTGCGGCTTTTGCATCCTGCTTTGCATTCTGGGTTTGAGCTTTATATGTCACCCAGTTGGTGGGCAATGTATTGTTTCCCCCTAGATTTTACAAATTATCATTGTTTATTTTTTGGCTTGCTGTTTGTTTAAAATGTTCAGTATGTTCTTCTAATCTTTTATCAACATGTCACAGAAGTCTTCCTCCGTCCTTTTCTGCTGATGTCACTTAGGCCACATTGGCTATTGCATAATAGGGGCTTTTGCACCGGACAGTTACAGGAGCTAGCTACCAGGGTGGTCCCCTGAGGACAAAATTTAGACTCTATTATAGAATGCCCACTTTTCATAATCGAATCAATTTTATTGAATAAAATGAAGACCTGTTTTATTTTTCTCCTCCTCCTCCCCATTGAATCCAGTTTCACTCAGAAATACACTACCATTCAGATGTTTGTAGTTTGTAATAGTTATTTTTTACCTATAAATGCAGCCTTGGTGAGCATAGGAGACTTCTTTAAAAAAAAAAAAAGTGTTTTCAATTTGAACAGATTTTAAAAAGTAATTTATTTCTGTGACGCAAAGCTGAACTTTCAGCATCATTACTCCAGTCTTCAGTGTAACAAGATCCTTCAGAAATCATTCTAATATATTAATAATGTTAATATAATGTTGAAAACAGTTGAGCTGCTATAATTTCTTTGGTGGAAACCATGATAAAAAAATTTTTTCAGGATTCTTTGAGAATGTTCAAAAGAACAGCATTTATTTGAACTAGACAGTTTTTGTAACATTTATAAATGTCTCAATTTAATGCATCCTTGCTGAATACAAGTATTATGTTTTTAATTAATTTAAATAAATTATTTCTTTAAAAAAAAAAAATACTGACCCAAACTTTTGAACTGTAGTGTATGTTATATTATGGAAGTAAAATTCTTCATGTTGAATTCAAGCACACAATGAATTGGTGTTCCTGGTGTCCTGAACCTTTGTGTACAGGTGTACAATTACATGATTCATAGCATAAATGTGCATTGTGAGTGATCATGTAGTTATCATCAGGTTTACTGATCATACACATAGATTAAAATTAGGGATGCACGATATTATCAGACCAATATCGGCATCGGCCTGATATGAAAAATTATGCCGATAAGAGGAATACATTAACTCACATGTGCTCAGGGTGTGCTAGCGATTATATCACATCAGCATTACGCATTCGGTGTGTGATAGAGTAAACGGTAATAGCAGGTGCAGCGGCAGCCTCCCCAGTTTTAATTCCGTAGGGGGCGCTGTTGGCCTACTTCTAATAAAATGAAAGCAAAATACACAAATAATATTTAGATGGCGTTTCTGATTAAATAAAGCAGTAATTGATGCCATAAAATCTTGAGTATGTTTTGATTTAAAGGTCAGAAGCTATAGCTTACATGAATTAAAAAAAATCACAAACATAACACTTAAATTAATTTCATATATACTGATTTATTCATTAATGTGTAATATGTTATTTTTTAAACAAATTATGAGCTCTAAAAGACTTTCAGAATTTTTTACAACTCTTTTGCTTTAGACCATCTACAAATGTTAAATCATAAAATAAAATGTTAAGGTTACCACTGCATCTTTCTGAAAAAAATGCAGTGATTTAATATATAGTTTATTTAAAGGGGTCCTATTATGCTTTTTCACTTTTTTAATTTTAGTC
>NW_015506047.1:331107-382506 GCF_001515645.1 Sinocyclocheilus grahami | reverse complement strand
GCGCAAATCTGTAAATGAATGTTCCGAAGTGAAGTAAACTTCAACGGATTTCCCCTCCGTTGTCAGGGACCATGTCAATCGGAACACAGTTCATGCACGGAGCTCACTTCTAACGAGATGATCTGAATCAGGTGTGCTAATAAAAAGATACGTGCAAAACATGCGGGGGGGGGGTACGCAAAAACTGGAATTGAGAACCGCTGGTCTAGAACAATTCTTACAAGTACAACACGACGTAGCTGGGTGCCACAGACAGGTGCCGAACGGCGCCACCGGTGTGCCTACACTCATAGAAAATAAAGTATTTGAATTTTAAAGACGTGGCGCGACGCTGCACTTCTCGTCCGGTCCGCGACTGCCTGAAACGCTGTTTTTTTTCACCTCCGTGACCACACTTCTTTGTTTGGGCTTCCAAAAGTGGATGATGTCAGGAAACAGTGGTTGCAATTTACTTTTTAACTCTGTTCCTGAGCATTATAACCCCAATTTGCTATTGTGTGCTGCGCATTTTACAGAGGACAGCTTCCACATCACGAGTGAGAAGTGCCGGATTCGCCAAAAGCTTTTGTTGAAAGATGGAGCAAGGGGCGGGGCAGTACTGAAACACCGTCTAAGCTGTTCGCCAATCACAACGCACTGGGACAGCTAACCAATCACAACACATTTTGTTTTTCAGAAGGCGGACCTTCATCAAAGCCGGAACTAATCGGAACTAAATAACTTTATTATTGTTTATTTAAGTCTAACAAATAAGTTCTTGTTAAAAACTAACCAAAATTAAAAATGATTATATATATCAGTATTGGCATCTGCAAAATTATCGGCATATCGGATATTGGCAAAAATCCAATATCGTGCATCCCTAATTAAAATGCCAGATTAAATGTAAATAACATATAAACTTGTACACTGGTATCGCTGATTTTAGCTCCTATCAGAAGCTTTTTGTCCTGGAACTTGTCCTTGAACTCGTCCTAGAACAGGTCCCATGGCTTCTGGCTGCTTGTTAAACATGGATGTGGCAGAGAGGTGCCGTTCTCATTGTGGATTCATGATCAGCTCTGAATGTGGCAGAACCAGTTCACGGTGGGCGTGTGAGGTGTATGTTTCAAGTCTGCGTTTCACAAGGTTTTGTGTGTGTTTGGTGCTTGTTTACAGAAACTGTCTCACACCACCCCAGGAGCGGTCTCTCTTTATGTCCTTTCACAGGTGTAGGCACTCAAATCCAAACTATCGGCTTGACAAAGCATGACTGTGTAAAAGAATCATTTATTATGTGCCCCACATATGCGGATCGTTGTTTCTCAGCCCACGTGGTACAGGTTTCACATTTAGCTCGTGTTTGCTGCCTCACTAGGTCTCTGTGTGTTTGTGTGAGGAAAAAGAGAGAGAGACCGGTTGAATCTCTCCCCTATTGTACAGCACATCAAACGCACTGCACACCTGGCTCTTATTGGCTCCACAGACCTTTTTTTGAAGCTATCACGGTGTGTGTGGCTTTCTGAGACCGGGCTCTGGGTGCCGGTCTCAGCTGTGGTGCACCCTGGGGAATGTGATGTCACTGTTGCTCAAGGAGTCGATTATTGGAGAGGCAGTGACTGGAAGCAAACGGCCAATTAGCAGAAATTGGACCAGGAGTGTCTTCACCATCACTCACATCTACAGCTCCAACTCCTGTATGTTTTTAGTTTTCTGGTGGCATGCATGTTTGTGTGTGTGTGCGGTTTGTTGATCCCCTGCTCTGCTCACTCGATCAGATAATTTGGGCTGCAGGGCATGATGGGGCCGTTTTTCCTCATAGCTAGCTTTGTGTTTTCTTCTGTTAGGTTAGTCTGTCTCTTATGTCTTCCCAGGTTGTTGAGTATGTTTATATGTACACTACCATGTCATTTACATTTTTTTAAATAAAGATGTTTTATTCATCAAGGATGCATTAAACTGATCGAAAGTGACCGTAAAAACATTTATTATCTTACAAAAGACTTCTATTTCAAATAAATGTTCTTTTTAACTATGTCTGAGAATGCTGGTAAATGTATCACAGTTTCCACAAAAATATTAAGTAGCAACTGTTTTCAACATTGACAATAATAAGAAAAGTTTTTTGAGCAGCAAATCGGCGTATTAGAATGATTTCTGAATGTTACACTGGACTGGCGTAATGATGCTAAAAATTAAGCTTTGCATCACAGGAGTAAATTATTTAAAAAATATATTCAAATAGAAAATAGTTATTTCACAATATTACCGTTTTTCTGTATTTTGATCAAATACATGCAGGCTTGGTGAGCAAGACTTATTTTAAAAACATGTTAAAAATGTTGCAGACCCCAAACTTTTGAAAGGTAATGTAATGTACAATAAAATGCTGATAATTATTAAGTTCATTATAGAATCATTATAAGAAAACAAGAGTGTTATACCGATGATACTATTTTAAAACCCCAGGTCATGTAAATCGCTTAAATGCTGATAAAGTTGTATGCAAAGCGATATCAGGCTATCAGTAAAAAATCAGCATGTTAGTCAGGTTTGCCAGTGTATTTTTAGCTTATTAGGCATAAAGATTAAATATGTAAAATCACTATTTTTTTTTCTCTCTTCATCGCTCTGTCACTCAGACCTGCTGTATCTAATAACATTAATGTTGACCTACATTATGTGCCAAAGTGTGCAACATGTGACAAAGACACACTGTACTGTGTGCGACAATTTTACATTTCATTTACAATAAATGACATCAGGACAATCTTTGAAGGACTCGTTTTTTTGTTTTGTTTTTTAGCTGGACCCAGGAAAAACTTATAATTTATCTCAAGTACAATTTATAGATCATTAATTTATAGTACAGTTCATTTATAGAGTTATGTTAACACAATATGAGACCCTGGACCACAAAACCAGTCATAAGGGTTTTTTTAAATTGAGATTTAACCTATTCATCTGAAAGCTGAATATATAAGCTTTCCATCGATGTATAGTTTGTTAGAATAGGACAATGTTTGACCGAGATACAACTATTTGAAAATCTGAAATCTGAGGGTGTAAAAAAATCAAAATACTGTGAAAATCGCCTTTAAAGTTGTCCAAATGAAGTCCTTAGCAATGAATATTACTAATCAAAAAATTTAGTTTTGATATATTTACGGTAGGAAATTTAGTTGAATTTTACGTTTGTATTGTTTGAATGTGACATCTTTGTCTGTCATGAAATGGCATGTAAAGCTGAAATGGCGATAAACATAAATACAACAACCGCAGGAAAAAATGCAGATAATTGCAAATTAACCTGAAGCAAAACAATCATCAACATCAATCATGATGTCTGTAGTGACACATTTTTTGTCGCAACGTAAAAGTAAATGTTACAATTATTTTCAAAATGAGAACTAGATGCTTTTTGCAGATGTAACCATTGTGACATAAATGTGCAATACATAATAATTAATAGTACAACCTCAAGTGCTTTAGTACTTTTATACAAGGGTTACTGTAATAAAAATTAAAGCATCACATTTTTTCTAAGCTCTTATCGATTGTTTCATGATTCATAAGATTCATAAATATTCATATTCTTTAATTAAGCCATATTAATTTTAAGCCATATTAATTTGAATGGCATTCTTCTGCTAGTAGTTATAGTCTTTAACATGTAAACTAGAAGTGTTGCACAGTAACAAGTAGCTCAGCGAACATGTCCTTTGTGTGATAACTGTTACTACCGTTAGTATTTTAGCTTGTGTGAATGCTGTACTGAACAATCAGCACTTTTATGATAGAGTTTAGCATGTTTGATGTTGCATATTGTACCACATACTCTTTTTAAAAAAAAAATAAAAATACATGCACTATACAGTGCTGAATAGTATACAGTAGGCAGTATGTGAGTATTTCACTCTGAACACATCCTTTTTTTCTCTCTCTCACCTGCAGAGAATGTTCCGGTGGAGCTGCGAGACCCGTTCTACTGTGATCAGTATGAGCAAGAACACCTGAAGCCTCCCGTCACGCGCCTTCTGCTGTCCCCTGAGCTCTACTGTCGCACTTACGGCCTTCTGCTGAGTGGAAGTCCAGGAGCCGAGGGGCCGCCCAAAGACATCCCAGCACTCCTACAGTTCCTGGGCAGGAAGGGCTTGGCACCCAAAGACCAGAATGCCCCCGTGACAGAGGCCGAGCTCCGACAGAAGCCCATCAAAATGGTAAGTCGTATGAGTGGTGTCAGCACATTCCTGTCTGAATTATGTAGAGAGCTGAGTTTGGAGTTGATACAATGGCTTTTGTATCTTAAAACCCAGAGTTGACTTGTTGTCTGCCGCTGATTTGAAATCCAATCCATAAGTGACTGATTTGAGATGCTCTTCATAGACAGCAGGTTAAGTTGACGTTCTTGTGTGCTGCGTTAATAGCTGTCCTCATATGACCCACACCAGAGACTCAACTATTGATCATGATGTTAGCATGTAGCTAAGATAAAAGAGTCAGTAGTTACGTATTTATATACAGTTGAAATCAAAATTATTCAACCCCCCAGAGACTGTAGTACTTTACAAATACAAGCTTTTCTGAAGATCCAGGATTTTATAAAAATTGCATCTATTAACAGTTTACTGGTATATTAAAACTGATCGTGTCAATACATAATGTAATATTTTTGAGTTATGGGATTTTTTAATAACACAGCTATGTCATAATTATTCAACATTGGTGTTTTAAAGTCACTTATTTGGTATGGTATGGAACAAAATTGTCTTAAAATACAATTAAACCTTTAGAAACTCCAGAATTAGCTTGAGCTGTTACACATACATAAACTTAGCCCATGCATGTGCTGAAGTTGAGTAGCAAATATGGCAAAGTCAACGGAGCTCTCTCAAAAGCTATAGAAGAAATAGTTTTATTACATTAGAAAGTCTAAGGCTACATGAAGATTTCCAAGACATTAAAAGCGCCTAGAGACATCGCTGCCAGCCTTATTTCTAAGCTTAAAATGTGTTGTACCAGAAAACCCTCAAGGGTGTTGAAGAAAAAAAAAAGCTAAATAAAATGTTTAATCAGAGCAGCTGAGAAAAACCTGCATTGTACAGCCAAAGACTTGCAAGATGACTTGATGAAGGAGAGCGAAACATTTCAATGCAGAGTATAAGAAGAAGAACATTAGACAAGCATGGCCTTCATTTTTTGAGGCATCTTGCTGAATATCAGTCTTGATCAAGAAGAGCATAAAAGGTCGACTTGAACATGTTAAAATTCATTTGGATAGACCTGTGGAGTTCTGGAAGAATGTTTTATGAAGTGATATGACCAAACTGGAACATTCTGGACCAATGGATCAGCAGTATGTCTGGTGCAAAAAAGGCAAAGCTTATGAGCAGAAGAACATCATCTTCATGGTCAAACATGGAGGTGGCCCAGTCCTGTTATGGGGGTGTTTTACTGTTGCAGGAATGGGAATTTTGACTGTATGAAGGACATCATGGATTCGTTGAAGTATCAGGCCAAGAATTGCGATGCCTTCTGTGCAAGTTGATTCTGTTCAATAACAAAGCAAAGTTCATCACTTATAAAATCAGTTCAATTCAATTTAAACTCAATTCAGTCATCAACAGCTCTCCAGAAGACAATTGTTATTGTCCAATTCAGTTCATATTTTGTTCTCATTCGATAGTGTTCAGTGCACATGGATAATTTGACTAAATATTGTCCCAATACTCTAAACCGTATGCATAGTACACACACACACATTGAGCGAAATGGATTTTAAAATAGACATATTGTTTCTTTTAAAAAGTATATGAAAATATACTTCATTGTTAATATCTTCTAAAGGTGTTTGCCATCTTAGATAGAAATTTACTGACCTTGCTGCAGTCCATAAAAAAACACATGTCATCCTGCCCGAGATTTTGGACAAAATTAGGTATTCTAGAAGGCCAAGGAAGTCCCTGTCAAGGAAAGTCTTTACTCGGCAGCCATATTTGCCTCCGGGGCAGTTGTTTCAGACACCCAGGACCAAGTCCAACAACTAAAGCCTTGTATTTTAGGACGGTCCAGCCAATCCGCATAAGCACGTCTCAGGACGCTGACTGTTCTCATGGCAACCGGAGCTCCTCTAGGTAGGAACCTCAGTATGTTGTATCCGATTTATTGAGCATGAGTGTCTCATTGTAGTCCACTAGCTCAGATCAAGGGGATAACAAAGCTGATTTGGCCTGCCAAAAGTCACAGTCAGTTGACCTGTGGATTAGGACACATGGGATTGGTTTCATTGCAGCACTGGGGGATGATTTCTGGAGGTAAACTGGGGGATGTTTTCTGGAGGTAAAGGGGCTTTTGGCGTGGGGCAGCTCTAGTTTATGCTTGGATTCCAGGAATTATAGCATATCAAGCAGCTCCCCCTCTCAAGCAATCCCTGAGTAGAACCAGCTGTAAGGGACAGGACAGTTATTGAAAAACTGCATGCTAAGCCCAGGCTCGCTGGGGTGGGTGGAGAGAGACAATGTAAGGGCTGACAGATAGTGGCAGGGTCGAGGGATCAGGCCTTCAAACAATACCTGACAAAAGACAGCAGACCCTGATCTGATGTAGCACTTTCCTCCCTGTTAGAGAGGGTCCTTCTCACAGCAGGATGGCTTTAATGGACACTAATGGAGTGTTTGATTCCCCTTGGGCTCAGAGCTTTTTACATTAACTGTAGAGTTTCTCGTACCTACATTTATCCAAATCAAACTAGGTGATAGATGTCAGTGTTGTTGAATATACATAAGTCATGATTAGTGATAGGTCAGTATCAGAAAGGCTGATTAATCAGATGATTTAATATTACAGTTGTTTTATAATAATACTTGATTACCCACTGATTACCTACTTGTCAGAAAAGTTTTTCCCTTGTGTCCTAAATCTACCAACATATTAGTAGATGCTACAAATTTTTTTGACAATTATTTACAGTAAATAACACATATAGTAACATGTTTGGCCCGTTGTACATAAAAATTCACCAATTTTATGTCTGTCTCATTTGAGATCTTTTTTTTTTTTTAAATGCCGGGTTAAAAAGAATAAATAAAAAAACAACCATATATATATATATATACACTGAACAAAATTATAAACTAAAACTGTCAGAAACCGTCTCAGGGAAGCTCATCTGCATGCTCGTTGTTCTCATCGGGGTCTCGACCTGACTGTAGTTCGTCATCGTAACTGACTTGAGTGGGCAAATGCTCACATTCGATGGCGTCTGGCACTTTGGAGAGGTGTTCTCTTCACGGGAACACAGTTGCATTTTATTGATGGCATTTTGAATGCACAGAGATACCGTGACGAGATCCTGAGGCCCATTGTTGTGCCATTCAGCCACAACCATCACCTCATGTTCCAGCATGATAATGCACGGCCCCATGTCGCAAGGATCTGTACACATATCCTGGAAGCTGAAAACATCCCAGTTCTTGCATGGCCAGCATACTCACCGGACATGTCACCCATTGAGCATGTTTGGGATGCTCTGGATCGGCGTATACGACAGCGTGTTCCAGTTCCTGCCAATATCCAGCAACTTCGCACAGCCATTGAAGAGGAGTGGACCAACATTCCACAGGCCACAATCAACAACCTGATCAACTCTATGCGAAGGAGATGTGTTGCACTGCGTGAGGCAAATGGTGGTCACACCAGATACTGACTGGTTTTCGGACCCCCCCCCCGGAAACCCCAATACAGTAAAACGGCACATTTTAGAGTGGCCTTTTATTGTGGCCAGCCTAAGGCACACCTGTGCAATAATCATGCTAATCAGCATCTTGATATGCCACACCTGTGAGGTGGATGGATTATCTCGGCAAAGGAGAAGTGCTCACTAACACAGATTTAGACAGATTTGTGAACAATATTTGAGAGAAATAGGCCTTTTGTGTACATAGAAAAAGTCTTGGATATTTGAGTTCAGCTCATGAAAAATGGGGGCAAAAACAAAAGTGTTGCGTTCATTATTTTGTTCAGTGTATATATATGCGTGCGTGTGTGTGTGTGTAAACAAAAACCAATAAAACTGACTAAAACAACAAACATAATTACTAAAACTAGCTAGAATTAAATAAATAATATTTAAAAATAATGAAAAAATGGAAAATATTGTATTATAAAAATGGAAAATATAAAAATTTAAAACGGTTTCAAAATATTAATAAAACTGTAATAGTAACCCAATGATACTAAAGTGTTTTTTTTTTTTAAGAAACAAGGTGTCCCATGAATTGCACACAGATACATTGATTATAATAACAGTGGTTGTGCCGACGACTTTGCGAGAGCTTAGAAAAGCTGTACCCATTGGCAAATTTGGTAAAGAGATCATTTTGGACCCTGATAACAGCCCTACAAGCCATATTTTTATAGTTTTTTTTTTTTTTACCATTCTCTCCAGTGACCCAATTCTTCCTTTGTCTCGCCCCCGTTATACCCAATTTAAATTCTGTATATTTGTTCCAGCATCAGTTCTCCAACAGGGCCATCTCTGAGTGCTGACACCTCTGAGGATGCATTGATAGCATGTGGTGCTGCAGGCAGGTGAATGTTCAGTGCTCTGCAGTCTCCGTCTGGGGTTCCCGGCTGCAGGTCCCCTGCTGGTGTCATGATGTGCTCGGCGAGCTGTGCGGTGAGCTCTGGGCTCATCTGGTGCTGTCTGGCTGCTCGTGGTGCACTTCCCAGGCCTTACTGTGGGGGCGGCTGGCTGACTGGCTGCTGTAGCAGCTTGATAAAAGTGGGTCATGATGTAGAATTAGGATGGAATTGCAGCAGTCTGAAACAAGGCCAGTAAACCGCTTTAGAGCAGCTGAAGTATGTTTTAGCAATGACTATATATCAAAACTCAACATTTGGCATACTTCCTGCACAGAAAGTGGTGATGATAACTAAACCTTGATATACTTACATGGTATTAAATAATTCTTTGGAGATGCACCATGATAATACCATAGTATGCCATAGTCCCATCTGATCTTCATACAAGACATGCCACATTTCAGTTCTGTCGAACTGATCTGAGAGGTGTATTTCATTTCATTTCATTGAAAAAGGTAGCAAGGTGTCTCACAAATTGCTTACAGATTGCATTTATTTTTCATCCGTGTGTCCATTTTTGTGTGATATTATTTATTCTGCGTCAAATGATGATCCAGTCTCGGCATCATCATACATTTGAATATTAACAACCAGATGCCACATTTCAGTTCTGTTGAACTGATCTGATAAGGGTATTTTATTTTATTTTATTTTCAATCCTGTTTTTAATCTTGTTTTATCCTATTTTAATATATTAAAAAAGAATGCAAGATGTCTCACCAATTGCACACTGATTCATTGATTTATAATCTTTGTCCATTTTTGTGCAGCATTATTCATTCTGCAATGCCGTCAAGGCCTTCCTGTGAGCTGCATATGTGTAGTTCCATGAGAGCCTCAGGTTGCTGCTGCTGCTGTTGTTTTGTTTGTTTAAGATGTTCTAGGAGAAATTGTGTAAAAAAATAGCTTGAGTTTCTGTAACCAGAACTGATCAGGGGAATTTGGAAGTCAGATTATTGCCGTCTACTTCCTGAAGTTCCTGTAAAGCTGTTAGAGTTAAGGAGCTGCAGTCCTCAGTATTTAAGCACTGCTTTGTGTTCTGATCCTTGGTTTTATTAATAACAAACAACTGATTTTCATATTAGAAATGGTTTCAGTATACTGTGTGTGTTTATATGTATGTGCTTGGAGAATGAGTTCATATGGTCCAGGGCTGCAGGGCTTCCTGTAAATCACCCCCTGCTGTGCCCTGGCCCTCTTATCCTCCTGTCTGTGGCACACTGAGGACCGGGGGTTAGAAATGAGCATTCACAGTTATAATAACCGCAGTGAACTTTGTTTTGCCTTTGCCCTGCCAGTGGAGTATTTTGGCAGTTGTCACAGGGCTGCCTGGGTTTGTGGTGACGGCACTATATCATTATGACTAGCTGTTGTGTTACCTCAGGATTTCCAGCTTCGTCTTTGCACTCTAAGCTGTAGTGAGGTGCATTGTGGGTCATACTGGTTGTTATGGTGATTTGGCAGGCCGGTTGTGCTCTGTGTTCCAGTGTTGGTCCCTCTCCCCTTTCATTAGGGACTTGTGATTTGGCTTAGCGAGTCCTGGAGTGTCGGGACGGGAAATCCAAGCCCCCCTCCCGTCTCCTCTCGCTTTCATTCCTCTCCTTTGTTGTGAACCGCTCTCCTCTCCCTTCTCTGTATAATTACTATACCACATAACAGAGCAGAGCTTGTGACCTCCGCAGTACAGTCGTTTCTTACGGATCAGACACAAATTGCAAGATCATTTTTTGCACTGATTTTGGGCAGAAGTCTGTGGAGTGTTCTTTAACATTGTTAATGTGTTAAAAGGGTTGTAGTGCACATAAGCATTGTCAAGTTAGCCAAAATATAACCAAGAAGTCATTTTGCTCACTATGGATGCTCAAGAAATAGGCTATATTATTATCAGTGTTGAAAAGTGCAGCATTTATTTGAAATAGAAATCTTTTGTAACATTATAAGTGTCTTTTCTGTCACTTTTTGATTATTTGAAAGCGTCCTTAATGAATAAAAATATTTATTTTAGAAAAATTGTACTGACCTCAAACCTTTTTGAATGGTAGTGTACATATTATATTTTTGCCCTTTTCGTCTGTCTTCCCATCTGTAGTCTCTTTCCTTATTTCTTCAATATTAACAGAAGTTCATGGGCATCTGTTACACATTGCTTGATGTGTCCTCGTCAACCACACTGTTGCTAATTTATGCATTTCAAAATGATCTCGTTGACACTTTTATTGACAAAATAAATACGACACTTCCATTATCATCCCGTTTCGCTGTGCACCAGAACATCTGTTCTTAAAGTGGCACAGAGATCGGCTGAAACCCTCCCACTGTGGCTTATCCTCACAAACACGGGCCCCCTGGCTGAGCCAGTCACTGGAAGCTGAGGTATAAATGCTTTCTGACAGAGCTGCTCCTCCCTCGGCACTCTGCAGTGGTCAGCACTTCAGTTCACGCTCGGAAAGACGCTACTGTTGAAGTGTGTCACTGTACTGGACAGGATAAACGCATTACTGGGTGGTTGCAAAGGATGAAAGCTGCATGTATTACGTGCAAGGGGGCAGACACTGGTTGGGACAGATTAGCATTAGCCGTGTGTTGTAGAGAGGCGGGCTGCATAAGGGAATGTGTTCCTCTGACCTGTTTGAGAGTTAATGATTATAGCAGGCTGAGTGTGGCCAATATGGCAAAAACGAAGGCAGGGAAGACATTTAGGTGAAGACATTCATGTTCACAAAACAGCGATGAATAACATGACTGGGAACATGAATGTCCTCACCTAAATGTCTTCCCTGCCTTCTTTTTTTAATAGACTTTTTTAATAGATTTTAATAGATCGCACAAAACAGCGATGAATAACATGACTGGGAACATGAATGTCCTCACCTAAATGTCTTCCCTGCCTTCTTTTTTTAATAGACTTTTTTAATAGATTTTAATAGATCGCACAAAACAGCGATGAATAACATGACTGGGAACATGTGAAAGGCAACATGTGTTCTATTGATTTTTGTCCAAGTCTTTTGTTTTCATCTTAAAAAACATAAAAAGAACCCCTCTGAAAATGTCTGGCGTTGCTCCAACTGATAGTGAATGATTGTCTTTGGCCCTGTTTGTCTTAGACATAAACCAAGAGGAAATCTATTAGTTTTGTCCTTGAAAAATGTCCTTTCCTCACTGTAAAAACGTAACGCTCTGGATTTTGACTTGAAGGATCGTTTACCCTCATATTGAGTCAAATGTCCCCTGGAGAACTGCTCTAGTGAACTTGTGTTCCCATTGTGTTGTTGTGTGAGTGAGCATCACATAGTCTGGGCTATATTTTTATCCAAAATCAAGAGATTACATTTTGCTTTTTGTGTAATGATAATTCACATTTCATTGCTCCATCAAAATGAAGCTTTGGGACATTAAGATTTATTATTTTTGCTGTTATGCAATTAAATTGAGCATAAAATATTTATACTTTTGCATTGGTATTATTGTTATTATTATTAAAAAAATGGACCCAAACTATTTTCATGCAGTTCACCTGAACCTTAGATTTAAATTGCTATTGACTACACTGACACTCTCAGTGGTTTGGGCCACAGGTAGTAAATGTCCCCTGGTTGAAATGCAGAAAGTAGTTAATGGCTTAACCCTCTTATCGCAGCTAAGGTGCTCTCCATGACTCAGCTGATAATGAGGTTGGGTTGTTTTTAATGGACGTGAGCAGCCTCGCTGTAATGGACTGGGAGGATGAAGAATAGTCCTCATCATCTGTGTCTGCTGTAGGTTATCGTTTCTGTTACAGCGTCTGGTGTTATTGGATAAGACAGATGGGTTTGTGAGTAGTGGTGAAACGATACCAAAACATCAGTAGTCGATACTAATAACAGTGTCACAATTCTTGATGCAAATTGGCTACCACCGGAAAACAGATATGCAAATGAACACACTTCTTTACTGTGTGTTAATATAACTTTTTATATAAATTAAGCATGTAGTCTTCAAGTACTTCTTGAAAATTTTTCAGTTCAAGGCTTTTATTTTATTATAAAATAATGTATGATATTTATTATTATTTGTCCCTTTATTTATTTACATTTATTTTAGACGTAACCAACTGTTTATATTAATACCTTGCCAAATGGCCATTTTAACCAAGAAGCAGACACGTAGATGATGACTTTTAACAACAATTTGGTACCAAAATACAATTTCCTTGCGAGTATTCCTTGTGAGAATTCTCACATTGGGTATCTGATGTGCTCAGAAACCCCAGCACACACACAAACACATACTGACGGCAGCACAAATGTGGAATGCCGGGGGTTTGAAATTGCAGTCCCCATAGAGCTGTTCTGCAGCGCTGCCCTGTATCCTGGAGTCTGTCACACATGAGTCATAATGCATATATCATTGAGAGAGGGAGAGAAGAGGAGGGAAGGGAACAATACTGCTGCAACATTTTGAGAAAAGAAACAGCAGGAAGTCAGTATTGAATATTGATTTATTTCTTGCTGCTTGATTGCACAGTGCTTCAAGGATGCATTACACAGCAAAACAATGCATATGCAAGTAAATCATGGCACATTATTTTTCCTTTGTTTCGAGTCATTCACTCTGTACACTGTATTTCTCTCTTGCAGTGTCACTCAGACTTATGCAGTAAACCAAACATTCACATTATCTCCTCAATAAAGACTCTTCAGTCCTGTGGCATTAGAAAGGCCTTGCTTTCTGACGTTGTTCTGAATGTTACTAGACATTATTA
Source organism: Sinocyclocheilus grahami (assembly GCF_001515645.1). Lineage (NCBI taxonomy): Eukaryota > Metazoa > Chordata > Actinopteri > Cypriniformes > Cyprinidae > Sinocyclocheilus > Sinocyclocheilus grahami. The sequence goes on along the minus strand of NW_015506047.1, from coordinate 369,140 downwards.
CATTAGGTGCATTAGGTCAGTGTTCAAATGACAGCTGGGTTTTCTCCAAGCTCTGACTGTCCTGTTTGTTTCCTCTGATTGGTGCAGAGTGCCCACTTGACTTTGTTTGGCCTTCCAAAAGAGGACGATATCTGCTTCATCATGCCTGGAGCTGATCTGTGCTGGTTGCTGAGGAAATACAACAACTTTGCGCTGTGGATCACCGGATCGGCTTTCACCTTGGACAGCCCGGGGTCATCACATGTGGTTGCCGCAAGCCCTCCGGACGCTCCTTCATCGAATCTGCCAGCCGTGCCGGTCTCAAGCCCGCCGCCTCTGCTCACTCTAGCCCTCTGGCCGTTCCTCACTCTAGCCCCCAGCCTCTGCTCACTCTAGGCCACTGCCGCTCACTCTAGGCCACCGTGTGTCACGCTGTGTTTCGTTGTGAAAGCGAAACTACTTTGTTTGGCCTTCCAAAAATGGACACAACTAGAAATCAGTGGTTAAGTTGTATTTACAACACCGTTCCAGAACATTTCAACCCAAATATTCAGATGTGTGCAACACATTTTATGGAGGACCGTTTCCTGATCCTGGTAGAGTAGACTACAGTGCTGGCTGTTCTGACTCAGAAACTGTAAGTATGTTTTTTATATTTTTAAATATTTTTTTATATTTAAAGCGAGTTTTTTTGGGCAGTGTAGAGTAGGGCTTGTTGTTTGTCATTCCTCTGATCACAAATGCAGACATGGTTTTATGTTTACACGGCGCGATGCAACGCGTAAAAAGAAAGTATAAGTCATAATAATACATAATTATGTCCCCACTGGATGCAACGAATGCCTCGTTTATAATGGGTTTTCATGTTTTTGAATCATCGCTCCGTCCTGACGGCATAATAACCGTATGGTAGGGGCGTAACATTTCCGTCACACGCTTGAGGTATGCAGCCAATCATAACGCACTGGACAGAAAGGCGGGGCATAGAAGAGAAACCATAATGTACAGTATGTGGAAAATAATGTGTTTTTTGAACCTTAAACCGCATAAACACATTTCATTACACCAAATACACAAAATAATGTTCTTTTTAGCAACATATGACCCCTTTAATTGAATGGGGAAAGCACCTTGAATATTCTGTGTTCTATGGAGGAAGCAAGTATGGAACAACATCAAGGTGACTAAATAATTTTTATTATTTGGTGAACTATACCTTTCACTTTCCTGTTTATATATATACTTTCTAACCTCGAATATACAATATTACTGGCCCTAAAATAGAACCCTGTGGAACACCTTCAGAAAAGATGCTGTGGGTGTGGTCTTCACTTTGATTTTTACTTTTGATGTCATGTCATTGTCATAAGTTGTTTTTTGTTTGTCTTTTGTGTAGCTAAATCAAAGACTGAAGGAACAAACAGAAGGTACACAAAATGATGCATCTCAGCCTAGTACTGAACCACAGCCTGTTCAACCTTCGGTAAGAAACAGTCATAAACAAACAGACAGACTTGCTCACGAAAAAGCTCAAAGGGCGCATGTGTACAATAACTTGACCCCTACACCTCTACACAAACAGTCACTTATTTCCTTAGCAGCACTATCTTTTTCTTCAGGCTCTACTTTGCTGTCTAAATACCTATCCTATCCTCTTCCTCCTCCTCCTCACTTACCTCGTTCTCCTCTCATGTTCCTTCACTTCTTTCTGACAGTGTCCCACCCGCTGGTACTGGAAACTTGTTCCTGTAAGTCTTTCTATTGTCTTCCATTCTACCCTTGTTTCCTCCATTTTCCTGTCCTAAACCCATATAAAGCTGTCCTCTTTCGCCCCCTGCTGGCAATACAAATTGCATAGATGGAATTTCATGTCTCAATTTTAGAGTCCCCACCATATAAACATGCTATGACTGATGCATGTATTACATGACAAATTAAGTATAATAATATTGTCAATGCCTTGCAATATACCTATAAAATAGTGTGGAGTTTATAGTAATGGAAAATAAAAAGTAAAGATGCAGCTTTTTGTTGATAGCCTGTTTATCTTTTCATGGCACGTATGTAGATGTAGTTTCATTGCATCAAGTCCTTGTTCCTGCACTGTAGATTGAGCATTTAAAAGTTACATGGATCTCTTGAGGAACATGAATTAGATTTAGATATATCCTCTGGGTGAACCAAAATTGGAGTCAAAGACAGTATTGTTTAGTATCGCAGTTTTCTGAGAACACCTCTTAGATTAGAGGTGTTGTGTCAGTTGTCTCAACATCCTGCATCATCATTTGCATTACAAAAAATAAGCCAGAAATAAGCATGGCATGTAAATTAAACCATAGTCTATGGTAGTTAAGTGAATATAGTGTGTCTGTTATTAGTGCACTTATCTGCTAGTGCATGTTGTGTGTATCAAGTTGAAAAGGTCTCTGTTGATGTATCAAGTGTTGGCTGTTCACACAGCTGCCTCTGTTCATTGCTCTGACCTGTTGAAGTATTTCAAGGGTTTGCTGTCCCACTTCCCATTAACAATGTCTTTGCTGTTCTTCGACTTAAGTCTCATTCGCTTTTACTGCATTTTGTCTTCATGCACTGCTTGCATGGATTCTTTTGTTTTTGTGGCTGTTTTTTTTTCTCTTCGACATTTATTTCCATCTCTGGTTGTCTTTTGTACACATTTTTAATTTAGTATTTGTATCTTTGATATGGATATGTTTCCATCTCTGTTTTTGCAGTTGCACATAATGGATAACAAATTTGTGATAGTGTACTGTCAATCTTTAACAAATTCACTGTCTGCTGTCAATGAAAAATTAACAATTTCACAGTAACAATATTGAGTAAGCAACATGGCACTTTATCCAATATTGCAGTTAAACCCAATATTTTTCTTGTTCAGATCCGGTACAGGAAGGACAGGATGCAGTCTAAGCTCAAACCCTATTTTCCTGTGGTGAATGATGTGACGGATCTCTCAAACGGATGTGCTATTGCTGCTGTTATTCACCATTACTGTCCCGGTCTACTGAGATTAGAGGGTATGGTGACATCTCAAATCTGAATTTGTCATTTTGTAGATGAGTAAGAAACTGATTATTATTATTTTTTTGTCCAATTAGATGCATGTATGAAGGACTCCATGTCTGTGGCTGACAGCCTGTACAACCAACAGCTGATTCGAGAGTTCTGTGACAGCTGTTTAAAGAGCTGCTGCCCTCTAGTGTTGGAGGATTTGCTCTACAGTCCAGCAGAATTAAAGGTATATAGAAACCTAAATTAAAACACGAAGAGGAGAGGGAGTCTGCATAGTGTAGTACAGTTAGTAAAACAAGGACAGATTATGTACTGTGTTGGTTATGTTAAAAAATGCTTTTAAGTATGCAGTAGGCCAGTGCACAATGTCGCTTTTTTTTATTGCAATGCTGAATCAGACACATTTAGATTAGTCTTTAGACCGTTCAGTAACAATAAACGCTGAAACATCAACCGTGGATTCTCTTCACATGATTATATTGAGATAGGATCATCAAAATATCTTGGAAATAAATATTTTAATTGTGCAATATCAATGGAAATCAACCATTATGATTTTTGTAATAATTAAGCAGTACTATGGGACATACTATGGTATTTTATATGTAGAGTATTTTTCTCTTTTTCTAGACAAACATACTGAGCTTTCTGGCAGAGCTCTTGTATTGGTTTGAGGTCTCAAAGCCAGAGTTTGTTCAGCCCCTGCAGGACTCTGAGCTTACTGGTAAGTGCGTGTCTCGATGAATGAATGGTTTATTTTCCTGTGTATTTGTAAATTTGTATGTTCCTTTTTAGATTTCTTAAGTGACAGTCTGTTAAAAGGGATATGTAAGATAAAGTACTTTTTTATTCTTGTAGAAACATCTGAAAGGACCAACAATGGCTACAGTGGGTCCAGCAATAGGTACAACAGAATACATTTTTGCCATTTGGTTGTTTAAAAGCCACTTATATAATTTGCTGAGAATGCACAAAATTGTAGCCAATCAAATTTTCAAAGTTTTTTTTTTTTTTAAATGATCACCTAAATGAGCCTTTAAAATAATCAAGGCTGAACCTTAACATGATTTACTTGTTTTTTATGTGCAAGTGGTTCTCCGTCTATCTTCAAAATGCCTTTCCTGCCCATTTCTTCCCCTGTGACTGCAGCAACAGGTGAGAAAAACGTGTTGTCACTCTGTCCTGAGTCATCAGTTGCCATTATGTATTTGTTCCATTCTTTGTAATATATGTAGACGCTGTGTTTTTTCTTGTTCACATAAAGGAACAATCACATGGTCTGTGTTTGCATGTTGAATGTGTCATCCAGTCATGTGTGTGTTCGTGTTGTCTCTATGACCAGGATCTCTGACTCAGTCTACCTCAATGTCTCATGTAGAGGCAGCAGGCCGAACGTGGACTAAGAAACCACTTAGGTAAGGTACCTCAGTGTTTTATGCATTTGTCTTTTCTTTTCTTATTAATACTTTTTGGAGGAATTGATCTTTTTTTCTTCACGGCTCTTCAGCCGTCCCTTGTCTGCTGTGTCCTTTAGTATTCCTTTTGGACTGGATAGTGATGTGGACATTGTGATGGGGAACCCTGTTATAACTCGGTCTGTCAGTTCGGACAATCTTAACCCTGCTGGTCAATCCATGACACGTGTCCCCTACACACCTCCAGAGGACCTCAGCCACTTGCTGAGTAAGGCTCCTGGGCCTAATTGCCCTCAAAGAGCTTCCTGGGCCACTCAAACTCGTCCAATGCTGGCTGAAGAGAACGGCATTGATGATAGTGAAACCGGAGAGCTACCAACAATTGAAGAGGCACTGCAGATCATCCACAACGAAGAGAAGATGGAGCCTCGCCTTCACCCGGACGGGGCACCCGATGGTTTCTACCTGCATTCACCAGATGATCCAGCAAATCCTAGATTCAATGACAGCCCAGTGACACTCAGCTCTTCAGCACCATCCCGCTCAGGAATGCTCTACAACCGATCCTCAGGAGTCCCTCCAGAGCCCAGCCGCACCAGACACCCCTCAGAGGGATCCAGAGATGACGACTCTGTGTTAAGAGATGGAAGTGTGGATTCTGATGCCTCAGAAGATCTTCCAAAAACTCACTCCACCCCTGCCACACCCGCCTCGGGTCCTCACATAACAGGACCACGTGGTGAAAAGACACCGGATAGCGGTGTTAGGATGACCAATTTTGCCGAACGAAAGAAAAAACTTGTTCCAGAGCAGGTACAACCCAGTGAACCACAGGCACCACAAATGACTACATGGGCCAAGAAATCAGAGGAGAGTCCCAGTAAGAGTCCTGCTCTCAGCACTGAAATGTCAGAGCTGGGGGCAAGGCTGGAGGAGAAGCGGAAGGCTATTGAGGCACAGAAGAAACGTATAGAAGCCATCTTTGCCAAACACAGGCAGCGGCTGGGAAAAAGTGCCTTCCTACAGTTAAAGAAGGAGCAGGAGGATGGGGATGGTGAGGAAGGACGTCAAGGCACTTCCTCCATAGAAGATGACCTCAGCTGTTTGGCACTGGAGGAGAAACTGGCACGTTTAGAGAGCGAGGAGCAGCAGGATGAGCAACAGCAGGAACAGTTGAAAAAGGGCCCCTCAGTAGAAGAAGAGGGGAATATCAAGCCCTCTGTCCAACAGGACAATCCGGTAGAGAAAGAAAAAGCTGGAGTAGGAGTTCCTGGAGGAAAAGGCACGGCCCCATTGGGAGATTACAACAACGCTGTGTCTAAACTAAGTGCTGCTCTCAATTCTCTCCAAAACGATATGCAGCGTCTCTCAAAGCAGCAGAACCAGCTGATGAAGAAGAAGGTAGCTCCTAACAACCAGGCCTGCGGCATCCCACCCAGCTCCAAACCCTCAACAACGACACCTACTCGTTTGTCAAGAGAGTCCAATCGTGACCTCCCCTCTGCCTCTTCCTCTCCTTCCCCATCTCGCAAGATTGCAAGTCACACAGCTCCCCCCAAATCACCTGCGTCCCACCGTAGGGCACAGTCTGCTCCTCCAAAGAGCCCCAAACTGCATCACCACCCTCGACCTGCAGAGCTAAAGACTCCTGCTTCCACAAGATTTATAACTCCCCCTCAAAGTGTGGACAACATTCCTCATTTGCGAAGAGGGTCCCCGTGGCAATACAGGGATCAGAGCTCATCCTCTTTCAACATGGGTACCTCCAGTCAGAGTGAGTCCCGCTCAGCATCGTCCCTGGCTAGACCAGAGGACAACATTTCAGACACAGGCTCCAGTGAGGACCATACAATCTTCAGTATGGAACTGGATAGCGGATCTTCACAGGTTCTGCCCCGAAAGGAGCGTCAGGGTGGCGGCAGCAGCTCAGGAGCTCCTTCCGAGTGCTCCTTTGAGAGTGACGTTCCTGCAGCGGCATTCAATGGCAAGCGCAACAGCCTTATCGAGATCTCACTGTCCTCCCTCAAAGCATTAGAGGGTGAAGAAGCCGATGAGAGCCAGGATAACTTCTCAGATTCAATGAGTGACCAAACAGAGCCAGAAATTAGGGGTGGAGTTGGATTCTTCTTCAAGGTTAGGGGAGAAACACATGTTAAACTTGGAGACATTTAGCCTAAAAGGTGTAGCTTTTATTTAACTGTCTGAAACTCTCTAGCAGGATGAAGCTCGACCTGAGGATGAGATGGAGAAGAGAAGAGCAGCATTACTTGAGAAACAACAAAAGAGAGCAGAGGAGATAAAGAGACGAAGACAGCAGCAAGAAAGAGAGAGGGAGGCAAGGTAAGGCTTACCCACGAAGCTGTGGAAAGTGACAGCTATGTGTAGTATGAATGATGCCTCAAATTTTTAGGCTTATTGAGAAGATGTTTCATTTTACTTTCTTGGAGGTTAGCCTTTCATTGAAGGAGGGGTCTGTGCCATATGTGGAACAAGGGCCGAAACAGTGCTGGAACTAGTCCCTTAAGAAAACCCTTAGTTATCACAGTGTAATAAACTTGCTATTAAGAGTATTATCACAAAGTGTTTTCTTATTAGGGTTTTGTTGAAACTGGAGGCAGAATATTATTGAGACTTGGTTGTGGAGTCTTTTTAACTTTGGCCAGTTACTACCTAGCAACCACCCACCCCTTGCAACTGCATAGTAACACATGGAAAACCACTCAGAACACCTTAGCAACTGCATAGAAATGTCCTGGCCACTTACTGTGGGTGGTGGCAAGTTTTTTTTGTTTTATATACCATCTAATGCATTCAAACTCAATACGTTAATCCCTGTATTACCATTTGGACATTGTGCCCTTTATCAGTGCTGTCTATAAATGTAACATTAGGTCATCTTCAGTGGATGAGCCTTGCAGAGGAGAGGATAGACCCCGAACTCCTTCTACCCCTCCGCCTCCACGCACCCCACCACCAGAGGGCACTCCTCAGCGGCGTGGAGACTTCACCCGCCAGGAATATGAACGGCGACATCAGCTAAAAATAATGGAGGATCTAGATAAAGTTCTCCGCCAGAAACCCACTACAGTAAGAGGCGTCAAGAAGCAGAGGCCCAAAACAGTGTTCAGAGATGACTCTGACCTCTCCCGCAGCCCTGCCAAAGGGTTTATGGGTAAGTTATTGATCATCCGGAAGCTTGTTTCCTTTCCATTGATAATCATAGTTGGAAAGATATATGTGATAGGTCAACTCTTTTCTCTCTCAGGTTCTAGACTAAATAAAGTTTATTCCCATTCAACAATGAATCTGTCCTCCATGGCCAATGACAATGGGACGCTAACTGTCAGAAAATCTCCCAGGTAAATCTAATCTGTATATGTTATCTATCTAATCTCCCTATTGTGACCTCATCTCTAAACATTTATGCCTTCCCACAGTCGTTCTCATTCACCATCCAGACTGCTATCTCCAGGCCGTCTTGCTGCACAGAATGGGGACTGGGAAAATGCATCTACTATTTCATCCCCAGCCTCCATCCCAGAATATACTGGTAAATGTTAAAAATTACATGATTGTAGTTTTGTTAGTGGTGCTTGCTAAAGCATTTCCTCATTTTTGGGGTTAGGCATTTCAACAACCTCAGGTATTAAATTTGGCGAACTACATATTTGACACAGTTTGGTGATATATTGCACCACAAATCGTGTGACTTTTTGAGGAGACTAAGTCTCATAGACTTTCATAAACTCAAGCCATATCTCGAGACTACAATATATATATTTGGAGACGGGCATGGGTATGGGGTCTTGATTAGGGGCAGTGAACAACCTAGTAACCATCTAGCAATGTCTTAGCATAGTGGATTGCGAGTTTTGCATGGGCAAGTACCATTTGAGTTTAAAGATTGTTTACATTAGGTCATGTGATCAAAAACTTACTTTGACTCTTTGTGCAATGGCATGCATTTTTGCACTTCCGTTTTAGGACCAAAACTCTACAAGGAGCCAAGCTTCAAGTCCAATAAGTTCATTATCCATAATGCCATCTCTCGCTGTTGTTTGGCAGGCAAGGTCAACGAACCACAGAAAAACAAGATTGTAGAGGTGAGTGACCTATCAGTCTACACTCTGGGATCTCATGACTCACTGCAGACAGCCAACACATATTTGCATGGGGCATTTGAATGCATGATGTAATGGTCTGCTCCATTCATTTGTATTTCCTTCTTGTCTGCAATAGGAAATGGAGAAAAGCTCTGCAAACCATTTCCTCATTCTGTTTCGGGATGCCAGCTGTCAATTCCGGGCGGTTTACACCATGAACCCCGAGACGGAGGAGATGGTTCGACTCACAGGTTTCGGGCCACGTGTTATCAATCTCACTATGGTGGAGTCGATTTACAAGTACAGCTCTGATCGCAAGCAGTTCACGGCCATCCCGTCCAAGACCATGTCCATGAGCGTGGATGCCTTTACCATTCCCAGCCACCTATGGGAGCGCAAGCGCCCGGGAACCCCAAAGAAGCTCGGGACCCCAAAATAAAGCCTGCTGGAAATGCCAACTATGCCTGAGCTGGCCACGTCACCCTGGGTTTCTGTTGTCACTCCGGCAGAGTCGCGGGGCACCAGTGGAATGCATGCCAGGAGAAAGAGTGGGATAACAAAAAAAGAGGCCCTAATATAGAAAATCCCAAAATTAAGTGCCCTCAGAGGTTCATGGCTGGTGACTGCAAAACCTCCCTTGTTAACTACAGGTCAAGTTACAAAAATGTATTCAGAAATCTCCATTGCCATTTTCTTAAGGTAACTGAAGTGAACTCAAGTCATATTTCAAAGAAAAGGGCCTGATTGGTTTTCTAAGATTGTACAAAATGTATCTTTGGCATTTTAATGTTAAAACTTTAGATGCAACTTTCCAGTCTCATCTTTCAAGTAAAATGAATGTCCTCCAGAAAAAGATCCTCAGAAATGTTACTATCTTCCAGCTCCTTCCCTCACTGAACTGGATCCGTTGACATGTAAAGGATGCCCCAGATGAAATCGGATCTTTGCGCTTTGATGAATGTAGGGCACAAACCAACACAGGCCTTCTTATCATCTGTTTATCGTCATCAGCTTCTCAGTCTTAAGGGACTGAATGTAGAACTGTATTACAAGGGGCGCAGCTACTCACCTTTACGTCACGTCATGTGAAAAAGTCCCATGCTGCTGTCCATTTTGAGTCTGTCTTGCTCTGTAATCAAATCGCTCTGTCCTTTGGCCTTCCTAGACATCTGGATGTTTGTTTTCTTAATGCTTCGGACCTAATCTAACTGGATGACTCAAGCTTTTGGACCTCAGGAGAGCATGTTAAAGACTCAAATATTTTTCCTTCCCATTTGCTTTAGTTAAGAATGAATGAAAAAGTGAAAAGATACCAGAACATGCTGTTGATTTCCATTAATGATACTGAAAAAATGAAGGAAGTCTTTTTATTCTGTTTAGCTGTAACTGGAAAAGCAATGTAAGAAAAAAATCAAGGCTGATTTAATATACTGTATATTTGAATGCTGTTTATTGATGATTCTTTCATTTTTGACACTGATTTGTATATGGTGGAGATTTGTAAGCAATGAATAAGCTACTCTGCTGCTTCACTACTAGAGCTGGATGTGCTGGTGTGAATGAGTGTGTGAGCGGGACCGGGGACAGAATGAGACCGATGGTGAGAAACAATAAACTCAAATCTGATATCAACTCTATGTACCCAGAGCTGAGTGAACAAGTTGTCCTCTTTGGTGCCCCAACATGCAGCAGCACATAGTGATATACCAATAGTGAACACCAACAGAAAGTGATATAAAAACAAACATTTAAAAGAAAGTGATAAAAGGCAGATGAGCAGCTCTGGTGTCTGCAGCCTTAAACGCTTATGTTGTTTCTATTACTATGATCTATGAATGGTCTCAAAACTGTCTAACTTGGCCTTATTTGATTCGTGGATGGCTTGAAGTCGTCTTTTTGGATAAAAGGGGCATTTAGTCTGTTTCTCTTCATCAAAGCACTAAAACAACTGATTCAATCAGGCCACCATTTCCTGTCTTTGGAGAATCAGATGAAGTACTTCACAGATTTGCCGTAAAGATGTACATATTTTTGTAAAGAGCAAAAAAAAAATTTTTTTCGAAATGGTTGAATGATATGTTTCTGTGTCAAATGAATGGGAGATGTGTAGGTTGCTTGTGTTTGTCTGTTGGGTAAAACATGATGGTTTAATGTAACTGGATTCTGTGCAATTCTGTAGAATGTTAGGTCACCTAAGGTGTATTTATTGGGTAAGGATGAGCTAGAGTGTTCGGTTTCGTTTCAGATTTTATTATTTATGTTCTGGCAAATGTGGTGATTCACTCGTTCATTTCAGAAAGCACATTAATGTTTTGTATTTTTCTTTTAATGTTTCCATGTTCATGTTGGTAGTTTTTGTTTTCTCCCAAATTCTTTGATTATGGATCAATCCCATGTGACAGGATTAGAAAAATAAAATCATTTTTATATAATCCCAATTATTTCTCATCACTGATTTTACTTAAGTTCTATATGTTATATACATTGTATCAGCTTTTTTTTTTTGCCATTTTATGAAAACGTTAGTTTTTACTTTTAAATTGTTTTTTTTTTTTTTTACATGTCCATTAAATACATTCAATAATAGAATAATTAAAGTTATGAAGTAACGAAGTAATTCTGGAATCTTATTTGTCATGAAAAAGTTTTTTTTTTTTTTAGAAATATGACTTGGACATGATCTTGATTGACTTCATGATCTTCAACCTTCTATAGCTGCATAGACACAGGACACATGATATCATCAGACCATAGAAATATATATATACAGACAATTTTATTGGAAACTCAATCTTGTAAACAATTAGAAAGATTTGTGATGAGCCTCTGTTTCATAGAGATTACAGTCATATTTCTATACAAATGGCAGTGTTTGAACACTTGCATTTCTGACTGGACGTGATCCATAACTGTAAATTGAGTAGTAAAAAGAATATGTGTGGATGTGCTTTTCATCTAATCTCATAATACCTGAAACTAGTTTTTGTTCCTATTGTTTGTTTGTTCTATTTTTAACTAGTACAACCAGCCAATGATGACGACTGGACTTGTTCAAAGCTCAAAATTATTAGATACCAGTGGGCAAATATATGAAAGCATTTCCAATAACAAGCTTTATTTTGATTGTGTCTCATGTGTGCTTAGCATGAAGCATTTCAGTCAGCAATGAGTTGCATGGCAGATCTCCCAGCAGGTGGCGCTGATACAGGTATTCCTCCACCTGCAGACTGATGCTGCGCACCTCTGGTAGACGGAGCAGCAATTGTCCAAACTTGTCAGAGTGACCTGGGTGGGTTTGCATAGTGTGGTCCATCAAAGCCCTGTTTACACGCTCTTGAGTTTGTTCTACCTGCCTTTGATCCTGTACTGATTTAACATCTGCAAAACACATGACCCTTACAACTCTGGTCCAACAGGAATCATTTAGATTAAACATTTAAGAAGGAAATGAAACTGGAATGAAACCCACCTGGATTGAAGAGAACCAGATATTTGAGACAAACAAACTCCTCTCTGTCTAGCTGTAGTGGCCTAAGCTTGGAGACAAGGTCCTGGGTTCTGGACACCAAACTACTAAGAGTAGCTCCAGCCTGACTGAGGATGGTTGATACCTCAATCTGGTACAATAAAAGTAAGTCAAAGACGAACAGTCACTAAACTGTAACTATGGCGAAATGTAGTGTTTCCCAGCCCCGTTCCTGGAGGCACACCAATAGTACAAATTTTCTAACTCTTCCAAATTCGTATCACCTGATTCAACTTATCAGCATATTAGTAGAGACTGAAATGGATGGGTCAGATATGGGAGATATCCAATATGTGACCTGTTGGTGTGCCTCCAGGAACAGAGTAGGGAAACACTTGCTTAGTGATAGAGGTGTTCTTACCTGTTGTCCAGTAATCAGACAGATGCTGCCATCTCTCCCATAAGCCACCTGCCTACATAAGTGATCCAGGACAAGAAGCTCACTCCAGCAGCTCTGCAGTAACACCATTTGGTTCTCCACCTGCAACATGAGATCAGGTACTCTATTTATGCAGCAGTAGCCACTTGGAAAACTTATACCGGGATTCTTAACTCTGGCTCTTGAGGTCCACTTTCCTGCAGAGCTTACCTCCAACCTTAATCAAACTCACCTGTCAGTAACTTTTGAGTAATCCTCAAGACCTCAATGAGCTTTTTCATGTGTGTTTGATTAGGGTTGGAGCTAAACTCTGCAGGAAAGTGAACCTCGAGGGCCAGAGTTGAGAACCACTGACTTAGACAATTGGTACTTGAAAGGCATTGCCTTATGAAAGAGTTACAAATGTTAACCCTATCCCTGCTGATAATATAAGCATGTATGTTGTTCTGGACCCTAGGCCCAAGCATGGAATGCTGGTTTCCCCACCAGTTTGCAACTTTCACCTGCAAGTTTTGCTGGTGGACAGTATGGCCATGGTGCTCCACTACTTAGAACTGTATCTGACCAGCATTAACCATCTTAAACTAGGCTGGTACAATAGCCAAGATTTTGCCAAATAGGACATGTCTCTGGATCAAATTCCTAACATTTAAAGGGGTCATATGATGTTGCTAAAAAGAACATTATTTTGTGTATTTGGTTTAATGAAATGTGTTTAAGGTTCAAAAAACACATTATTTTCCACATACTGTACATTATTGTTTCTCCTCTATGCCCCGCCTTTCTGAAACGCGTAGATTTTTACAAAGCTCATCGGTCTGAAAAGCAAGGTGTGCTGTGATTGGCCAGCTATCCAGTGCGTTATGATTGGCCGAATACCTCAAGTGTGTGATGGAAATGTTACGCCCCTACCATACTGTGATGATGTCCTGTCAGGCCGGAGCGATGATTCAAAAACATGAAAACCCATTATAAACGAGGCATTCGTTGCATCCAGTGGGGACATAATTATGGATTATAATGACTTGTACTGTCTTTTTACGCGTTGCGTTGCATCTCGCCGCGTAACATAAAACCATGTCTGTATTTGTGATCGGAGAAATTACAAACAACAAGCGCTACTCTACACTGCCCAAAAAACACGCTTTAAATATAAAAACTCTTTAAATATAAAAACCGTACGTGCACTGTCTGTGAGTCAGACCAGCTGGCATTGTAGTCTACTCTACCAGGATCAGGAAACGGTCCTCCATAAAATGTGCTGCACACATCTGAATATTTGGGTTGAAGTGTTCTGGGACAGTGTTGTAAATACAACTTAACCACTGATTTCTAGTCGTGTCCATTTTTGGAAGGCCAAACAAAGTAGTTTCGCTTTCACAACGAAACACAGCGTCACACACGGTGGCCTAGAGTGAGCGGCGGTGGCCTAGAGTGAGCAGAGGCGGCGGGCTTGAGAACGGCGCGGCCGGCGGATTCGACGAAGGAGCATCCGGAGGGCTTGCGGCAATCACATGTAATGACCCGGTCTTTGGATTTGAGACTTTAGTCTTTGCAACTTTACAGATCTTCTTTATGCACCAAGAGCTTGTAACACTCCAAAGAGAATGGAAAAATTGAAATAGCATAATATAACCCCTTTAATCAAATTTTAGGGATGTGCAAAGGGGTAGAGTTAGAATTAGATTAGGGTTGGTGTTGGATACATACACCATTATTTTCAACCAACAATTTCCCTGTGATCTTAAAGGGGTTATGGTATGGTTAGTTTTGGGGTTAGGGGTAGGGTTTGTTCCTTTGAAAGCAATGATGTTGTAAGACCAACAAAAAGATGGTGATCCAGGAATTGCACGGATAGATCATGGTGACCAGCTCAGAGCAGCAGACACATTGATACTGGTCTTTTCAGCAGTGATATCGAAGATTACACTAACACATAACACAATGCATCCAATGTATGTACGATCATTTGCAAACTCTTCTACCTTAAGCTCCTTGAACAGTGTGCTGTTTCTTGCCCACTCCACCAGTCCAAACAAAGTCTGGTCAGCCATTTTGCACATGATGCTGAAGGTGTTGAGGCGGTCATGTTTTCCTCGGCAGGCCTGTTCTTTTTGGAGGCTTGCTAACACCCGCATGCAGAGCTGCTTCTCATCTGGCTCAGCCTGTAGGAGCTCATTTAGGAAGCATGAACTAGGGGATGGTGTTGAACTGCGTGTCAAGTTCTGTGCTGGAGTTGGGGTGGAACTTGGATTTGAGGTTGGTGTGAGTGTAGGTGCAGGTGTGGAGAGAACAGTAGGAGAGATTGGAGCAGGGGGCGTCACAGAAGCAGAGCTGTAGCTAAAGGGGAGCTCTCTTTTCTCAGGAGGGTATCCGTGGAAGCCTGGATAGCACAGTGTATGGAAAGGTATGGATGGTAGGGATGGATCAGACAGTGTCTGGTCCCTGGGCATGGTGCAGTCCAACAACATGGGAAACTCGGACTGGCTCATGCTAGGATGAAAGGGCTGAGGTGGGTGGTAATGGTCAGAGCCAAGAGAAGCAGGGGAGGGGTTGAGGACATGAAAATCGTGAGTCACAGCAGGTACCAGTGCTTGTGGTCCCTCAATTTTGACCCTGTAGGGGGCAGTGTTTGTCTGGTGATAGGTCCCCCTTTGCTGTTTCAGTTGCCTGTCCCGTCGGTATAGAGGTCCAAACTTGTTTCGGCCACCCCTCATTCTGTCCGCACGTACAGCTGTGACAAATAATTTTACAATTAACTAAACCACACATTGTGATGTTCAAAAGAGCATGATAAATTCTCACATTTCTAAATTATTGTTTCTCAACCCAGTTCCTGGAGGCACACCAACATTAAACATTTTTGAACTTTTCCTAATCAAACACACCTTCAGCTCTTTAGTAGAGACTCCAAGACCAGAAGTGGATGGGTAAGGTAAGGGAGATATCCAAAATGTGCAGTGGTGTTTCTCAAACCTATCCTGGGGGGGGGGGGGGGCCCCCGGGGGGGGTTGGGAAGGATTTCCCAACAACATGGGAAACTCGGACTGGCTCATGCTAGGATGAAAGGGCTGAGGTGGGTGGTAATGGTCAGAGCCAAGAGAAGCAGGGGAGGGGTTGAGGACATGAAAATCGTGAGTCACAGCAGGTACCAGTGCTTGTGGTCCCTCAATTTTGACCCTGTAGGGGGCAGTGTTTGTCTGGTGATAGGTCCCCCTTTGCTGTTTCAGTTGCCTGTCCCGTCGGTATAGAGGTCCAAACTTGTTTCGGCCACCCCTCATTCTGTCCGCACGTACAGCTGTGACAAATAATTTTACAATTAACTAAGGATGGGTTTGAGAAGCATTGCTCTAAATGATCAAACTAACACTTTTAAAAAAACTTTAAGAAAATATTGACATTTCATAAAGATTCTTAACTATTAAAGTTGCATAATTTAACCTTTTTTTTTTTTTTTTTTGCTTGTGTGCACATTAAAGTTTTCGCCTTGCTGGGTCATCAAAGATTGCCATTGCAATGGTTTATGGTTTCAAAGATAAGTGGAAACAGGATCAGAGATATCATGGATAGCTAACTGTGAATATCTTCCATATCTCCGAGACAATAACTACATTTTTCCTTGCACAAAGTCTTATTCTAAAGAACGGGGCCCGTATTCACAAAACATTTTATCTTACCACTAAGAGTTCTCCTAAATAGCAGTAAAAGTTTTTAGCTAAGAGTTTTCTTTTAAAACCTATTCACAAAGCTGCTGAGACAAACTTTTACAAAGGAATAGAGAGAAGTCTTAAGTTAAGAGTAAGGGCGGGGTTGACCTCGCTGCTATGGATGATGTTGGCATGCTTGCTTACTATGCACACAATGATTGGCTGATAGGGGAGGAGTCTCTGTCAGAGATTTATTCATAAAGAGCAAGAGGGTGGCTAACCGCACACTGATCCACTCAAGACTAAAAAGTCTACAAAAACATGTTTTTAAAAGTGCAAAGTGCACGTGCTGAAACGTTTGCTTGCTTGCTCATGTGAGTCGTGTACATCCGTTTTTAATTCATGCACTTTGCACTTTTGCACAATGCAATTTATAAAAACTAAAAAGATGTTTTTGTAGACATTTTAGACTTGAGTGGATCAGTGTGCGGTTAGCCACCCTCTTGCTCATGTTTAAATATCCTACTGGCTCTACGCACCTGCAGTACAAGGAACTATTTTTTTGGAGCGCTACAATTTTCTCAGGTTTTAGAGATTTATTCATAGAAATATTGTAGAGCGCGATATTATGTTGCCATATTCAATTAAATGTTTAAAAATAAAAATGTTAATTGCCACATTCAATTAAAGATGGTAAAATGCAGGCTAAGTATCACTAATTAAACTATATATATATATATCTCTCAGTGGTGGCAAGCGGATACTTTTTTAACCGGGTATGCTGAGTGATAAGAACCCCCCCCCCAAAATCAGAGAAGGACTTTAATTGTATAAGCGACACGAGCATGCGCAAAACAAAGGGAACAATATGATGTTTGTTGTAGAAATATTGTAGAGCGCGATATTATGTTGCCATATTCAATTAAATGTTTAAAAATAAAAATGTTAATTGCCACATTCAATTAAAGATGGTAAAATTCAGGCTAAGTATCACTAATTAAACTATATATATATATATATATATCTCTCAGTGGTGGCAAGCGGATACTTTTTTAACCGGGTATGCTGAGTGATAAGAACCCCCCCCCAAAATCAGAGAAGGACTTTAATTGTATAAGCGACACGAGCATGCGCAAAACAAAGGGAACAATATGATGTTTGTTGTTATTAAAAATTTATATAGCCCATGTTTTTATAATCTTTTTTTTTTTATTTACCGTGAGGCAATAAAGTTGACAATAACGTATATCTTCAACATAAGTTGTCTATGACCAAAAATGTAAGAAGATATGTTTTCAGTGGATTTTTAAAATGTGCTTTGCTTGAGAAAACAAAAATATACAGTTAGACTACAGTGTTTTTTCTTTTGATTTAGTCGAGTTGGTTTTGCATCAAACACAATGTGATTTTCGGCAATCGAGATCTGACAGCAGCAGCACATTTTTCCGCTTGGGTGAGCGCTTTGCTAACAGTTTACCTCCCGCATTAAATCAGCCGCAGACCAGCAAAACACTGAGAACGCTCTACAATCCTGACGAGTCATAGCAACAGAGCGGAGGCGAGAAAGCTGCTGAGAATCCGCTCACCCGGAAGCAACTGCAACTGGTATATTTAAAGAAAATTACTGCCATTTGGCAAATAACTTTCCGTACTTGTTCCTAACTCTTTAAGCTGTAAGTTAAATTTCAAATGACAAGGGACCAACTTATCATCATGTTTATATGAATTATCCCCTGAACTTATTCTCTCAAATGGCCTGGGTATGCGGATCATTCGCAGTTTATATGGACGGAACGTCACTGATATATATATATATATATATATATATATTCAGCTAATTGTCAGCCTTGTATGCTTCTTGTAAAAAATGAGTGAATATGCATATAAACATCCTTTTAATTAACAGAGTAGAATAATCATGGCTGATAGTAAGACATGCAAACAAAACCAAACTGGACACAAGAACAGCTGTTACTTCTTGCCCAATTGGTTAATGAAAACAAGGATATAATCAAAGGAAAATTTGAAGTTGGGATAACCTCCAAAACCAAAGGCGATACCTTTTTAAAAGCACATTATTGTCAAATGTTTCTAAAATGTTTACGTTCCGAGGCAGATTGCCAGCAACAGCCATTTTAGGACAGTTTGTGGTTTGGTCTTAGTGACTTAGGAGTCCTCTTCACTACTCCTAACGTTTCACAGATTTAGGAGCTAGTTTTAGTGCTAAAACGCTTTGTGAAATACTCTTAGAGCAAAAATTTAGGAGTCCTAAATTTAGGACTGACACGTCCATTATTTTAAAGATTTTCTCCTAAATTGACGAGTTATGAGCTACTTTTAGCCTTAAGATGTTTTGTGAATACGGGCCCTGAAAGAATATCTACCAAACTTAATGAGCATGGACTCATTGTTTGAGTTTGCAGGCATACCTTCTTTATTCATGCCAACAGCTAGACATTTCTGAAAGCGGCAGTAAGGGCATCTTTTCCTCTGGGCTGGGTCCATGGGGCAGCACTGTGCGTCTGCACACGAATAGCGCTTGTTGTTCTGTACAGAGCGCTTAAAAAAGCCCTGGTGAGAATATTTGTCTTTAGTGCTTAAGAATGACCAGGGTGTGGATTTAATTTTTTTAATGAAAGCTACTAATGTGTTCTTGTTACTGTCTGCCTGGTGGTACGCTTACCTTACAGCTCTCACAGGTGAGTAGACCATAGTGATATCCTGACACCCTGTCACCACACACAGGACAGCCCTCTTCTTGAGTTCCCCTACCGTCTGGGTCTGGCTTTAACTCCTGAGCTATGGGATGTCAAATTCATTGTAAAGTGTTTTTCACAGATTTAGGAGCTAGTTTTAGTGCTAAAACGCTTTGTGAAATACTCTTAGAGCAAAAATTTAGGAGTCCTAAATTTAGGACTGACACGTCCATTATTTTAAAGATTTTCTCCTAAATTGACGAGTTATGAGCTACTTTTAGCCTTAAGATGTTTTGTGAATACGGGCCCTGAAAGAATATCTACCAAACTTAATGAGCATGGACTCATTGTTTGAGTTTGCAGGCATACCTTCTTTATTCATGCCAACAGCTAGACATTTCTGAAAGCGGCAGTAAGGGCATCTTTTCCTCTGGGCTGGGTCCATGGGGCAGCACTGTGCGTCTGCACACGAATAGCGCTTGTTGTTCTGTACAGAGCGCTTAAAAAAGCCCTGGTGAGAATATTTGTCTTTAGTGCTTAAGAATGACCAGGGTGTGGATTTAATTTTTTTTAATGAAAGCTACTAATGTGTTCTTGTTACTGTCTGCCTGGTGGTACGCTTACCTTACAGCTCTCACAGGTGAGTAGACCATAGTGATATCCTGACACCCTGTCACCACACACAGGACAGCCCTCTTCTTGAGTTCCCCTACCGTCTGGGTCTGGCTTTAACTCCTGAGCTATGGGATGTCAAATTCATTGTAAAGTGTTAATGGTCCTTTTGTCAACTTTCTTTCTTAAAATAACTCTTACTTGTCACCTTCAGGAAACCGCAAATAAAAATCAAGAAGCCTACTCTAAGATGATTGTCTTGGAGAGGGGTGTATGGTTGAACAATTTTATGACAAGTCTCTCTGATAAACCGTATTATATCTCAAATAGGCTTAGTCTCATATCACTCGATTGATTAAACACTGAGATATAAGGCTTGCATAATCCTTTTTTTATTTTTTTAGATTTGCTGAAGCAATTGTCTATTGAATGAAATCATAACAAATCTTTCCTTAAATGATCAGGTCTTCAGTATGTGTACTAAACATGACTGAACTGTTTAGCACAATAAAATCATATAACAAGATTTTCAGTATACCTCAACAATCTGATTAATTCTAATGAAAAATTGAATTAATGACTAAAAGTTTACTATCGCCAAATGTATTACATTAGCAATTAATGCTATTGCTAAAGCCATTAAAGTGTCTCAGATCTGAAGCTCTACTTACATGTTGACGGCCCCTCTTGTGACGCAAGGTCCTGTATGTACTCGGCAGAGTGGAGGGCCGTGGGCTTGAGGTGATCCAGGGGGTAGTTTGAGATGTTCATTGTCCATAGGAGAGGGGTGTCATGGGTCACCGTAAGCTGTCATTCATAACTGTACAGGCCTCCAGGACTCAGAGCAGGACAGGGAGGAAAACAGACGCAGGCTGTCTCCCAGATGGTGCCGTGTAAAGGCCCTCAGTCAGACTTTGCTCCATGCTGAGGGTAATAAACCTGAGTCTGTCACACCTTCCCAACAAGCAAGACCTCATTCATGCAAAGTGCATGAGCATTGCAGGAGCAGCATATATGGAGGGTGGCACTCACCATAAGAAAATAAACACAAAAAGATCTGATGCTGAAAAACTCATGGGCATCCATTCATGAATCTACCAAATGAGACTTTTATAATTAGTGTTGGTCAGACCAACCCAACTACAGAACCTGTGTGATTCCCCAATGTTCAGTAAACTCCCAAGAAGCAGAACATAAGTTTTCAATACAGTCCTCCCTATTTCTATTCTTCCACATTTCTATACATTTAAATCCGATTACTCTATTGCTCAAATGTGTGCATCAACACATAATATACTGTGTTTTGCTAACTAATAGCTTTTTATCAATAAGTAAGGTTCCAGCACCTTTGGAATCAATTACAAAACAAGGAGTCTAGTTATGATGAAGGCAGCAGGTAAGTACAGTGATGTGGGGTCTGACGTCAAAGGCCATAAAACAGTTCAAGGGTGACAGATTAACCCGAGTAATGAAAAAGACACATTGTGTCAAATTAAATGCGGTATTGTTTTGATTCTTAATGAAACCAAAATGTGTGCAATAGCAAAGGTCGTTCTTTTTAATACAAATAGATGGTTGATGACGATTTTTTACTTATTTCATTAGCTGTCTAGCTATTTCACTGTCTATATTGAAAAATCTATTATATGTGAAATGTGGAATCATTCTTCTTACATTGAGCAAAAATGACATTCAAAAAGACATTGAAAATATGGAAAAACTTTGTTCACTAAGTATCCAAACAAGCTGCTTGGTCATCATTCTTTTTTTTTTTTTCTCAGTCTGTAAAATTGTGAAGGGTAGATACCAAGCCTGAAAGGAAGATCCCAAATCCCACCCACAACTCATGTTTTCTTGACATGGCACTATAGGTGGCACTATAATGCACAATTTTACTCTGTTGATAGCATTTAAAAGCTAAGGCATATGGGTTAGGTCGTTCATATAGAATCATTTAACTGTTTTTTTTTTCTTCTTCTGAATCTTTAAGATCTTTTTTTTTTCAATTCAGCACTTTTTTTAATATATGAGAAAATCAGCATAAATAACCTAACTATAGTTGTTTCTGCATATTAATGTGAATAAGAGAAAGTTAGCATAAAAACGCATTATTTTATATATATATATATATATATATACATTGCATGTTTTATTATTTGATCAGATTTGTATGGCCCATATGGTATGATACAGTGAGAAAATGGAGCTCACAGGAGGAAAAAACTAAACAAACAAACAAAAAAACGATTTTATTCAGAGGCTCAAACTGATTAAAAAAAATGCAATTTGGTGCAGATGTTTTTATGTATATGGCCAAAGAGTAAGAGGAAATAGCTTGTAATGCAAACTAACTGATATAAATTTCAGTTGTCACTCTATATGTCCTAATAATGTATACATAATAAAAATATATTTCAACATTTATATAGTTTTTACACACACACACACACACAAGATTTTTATAATTATGTTTTTATTTTATTTTCATCACAGCAGCTTATAACAAATGCTTATACACCAAATACCATACCTTGGAGACTTTTTTTGTTTTTTGACAAATTCCCCATATTTTTTTATTTTATGTTGTCTATTTAACCAAACCCAACCCTTTTACAGTATATGTGCTTATGGTATAATATCTTCCAGTGAAATGTGTATATATCCTATACTCATAAGAAAAAAAGAAGTTGTAAGGCAATTTAGCCTGCTATGACTATAGCACAGGAATAATGCAGTTCTGTTCTCTGTGGCTCTGAAAAAGAAATGACAAATTAATGTCTAGTTAGACATCCTATTAATTATAATAAGAATTAATTTTCTTAAATTAGAATTTTCTTTAGATTTAAATGAATCATTTACCTTTAAAATACACCTCAATTAAATTATTCAGTCTTGGGACACACAGGCTCACCCTTAACAATATACCATGCCTCATTGTGCCTGTTCATAATCTTCATTGGGCTGAAACACACACACAAGAAAAAACATAAGAATTACAGAAATTAGAGAATGTTATTGGCAGAAAGGAGGTATCATCTAAAAGCTAAGTGCACCTGTTATAGCCGACATTATAGTAGTACTCTGTCTCATATGTAGCCTGTACATTGTCCAGCGATGTCTTCAGACTCTGAGCCTGCGATCTGGCCACAACTGACATCATATAACCCCCGTAGCTTTTGACATATACATTCATATCCGGAGTGTCCGTAAAGTATACCTGCAAACAAATTGACAAGGGTAAAAAAACCCTCTCTCAATCCAATAGAAAGCACAGAGAATATCAATGAGACTCACAGATGGATCGGTAGGTTTGGGTGGATTGGCCTGGTAGTTGGAGGGCAGGAGGAAGCTGAGAACATAGACTGATGACTGCCACATGCTCGCGCTATCATTGACTTTAATGATCACTGGAGCAGTCATGTCAATCTTAGCACCTAGAAAATAAGGGTTATAATTTGATTTATAAGGATAAATCTCACAAAACTTGATATTTGTATGGTACTACTAGTACCATTTGTTGTACTTTAAATGATATGCATTAATAATTAAAAAAATATTAATTTTGTTTTTAAAAACCTACACATTTGTTTTTCACACATGTTGTTCCGTTTCCCGTTTGCTGTGCTGCTAAGTGGTTTGCAATTGTAGCTCCATGTAGCTTTGTTTTTTTGTTGTAATCTCTATCTTTCTATCACTCTCTGATGTTTAAACTGCTAAAATATTACTTAATTCTCACCATATTTCTGATATTATCTATCAAAACTAATTTGACATTGTTCAATTTTAAACTAAACCACTAGTGCAGTGCATTAGCATTCTGTTAGCTCATCATTCACGCCTACGGTTACTTTTCTCTCTCTCTCGCTGTGTGGTAAGTCAGAATCATTCAGCAATTACAGTGAGTCATGGCTTCTTCTCCTGTTATTGTCACCTGCACTGCTTGCCACAATTTTAGTGTAGCTTTCTTTGTTAGTGGCATTTGTGGAATTGTTAGCATTAGTGGAATTGCATTGGCATGGTTAAAATCATACTTATCTGACCGTCATCAATTTGTAGCCGTGAATGTACAGGTATCATATCGATCACAAGTGCAGTACAGAGTACCACAAGGCTCAATACTAGGGCCATTAATTTTCACGCTTTTACATGTTACCCTTGGGAGATATCATCAGGAAACATAGTGTTAACTTCCACTGTTATGCTGATGACACTCAGCACTATATTTCTTTGCATCCTGATGAAACATACCAATTCGCAAAACAAACATTGTTGATATTAAAAACTGGATGACGAGGTAACTTGCTCTGGATGGGAGTCTCGGACGGCCCCTCCAGGTGACTGTATTTTGTGCAATCGCTCTCTCCACCTGGGGGACCTCCTTCTATCCCTTTGCTGGAACGCCGTCAAGGGTGGTGAGAATGGAGGAAGCAGTGTATCATGTTATGGCAGAAAAGTGCCTTCCACGATTTCATCAGCTCCTCATGCACTTCTGGAAAGAAAGAAACTGGGGCGGAGCACGGCTGAGTGTTGCGCTTGGTCTTCAAGAACCAATCATCCAATCGAGAGTGCTCAGTACAGGGTGGAGGAGTCCACTCAAGCCTGATGCTCTCTACTGCCTGGGTAAACACGGCTGCCATCTCAGGCTCAGACTGACACACAGCACTCCAAATTGCCTGTTTAGCCAAGTAATTTGCTTCCGATTAGTCAGTCCTGCCCTCCGATGCTGTGATAGACAACTCATCCTCATCGCGAGTCAATGAGAGATCAAACCCGCACTGAGGCGGGTTGTCAAACTCACCCAGAAACTCTACTGGAGAACACATGCGATTGGAGAAACGGGAGGTTCGCGGGAATTCATCTGGTGACACTGCTCTCGCAACCTCTCCTTGCTCTCCTTCAGTGCAAATAATCGAAAGCCTCGTACCCGGAAGTAGAAGGGCCAGGACGGGAAGCAGCTAAAGTGACTCAAGGTCTTTTGAAAAAGAACGTGAGCCGTGAATGCAACGTGCCGATAGCCATGTCCACACAAGATGGACAAAACCATCCATAAAAGCTGCTTCAGCATAGGTGCGGCCCAAACACTGAGCACAGCAATCGTACCTGTCAGAGGGTGAGATGCACAAACCGCAACCAGAAGGACACGGATAGAAAGGAATCTTGTAAACACACACAAATCCACCCGTGAAGCTCTTTAAGAGAAATTGCTCTTTTAAGAGGTAATTTGCTCTCAAATGTCGCTGTTGAAGCACCCAGGGGTACTTTCACTACACTTATCTGTGAATGGGCAAGGGAGAAACCACTGCTTGTGCCATAGATTCAATGATGAGGAGATTGAGAGGTGAATGAAGTGCTGCATCTCCCAAAGAGATGCTGCAATGGCTCCAAAGAACAGAATGAGTGAGCAAATGCTACGCTGGCCTATTTATACCCAGATATCCGGGGCGTGGCCAGCTATGAAAATTTTGCTTGCCAATTTCATTGGCCTTTTCTCAATGATGTCCGAGGTGTCTGGGCTCCCAAGTGTGACCCCTAGTGTTGGACTTCGACACAACATCGAAGTGACCGACTGGAAGGAATGCTAATTATTGTACTTTACTAGCTGAGACAATGATCAGTACCTGTGCAGCCGAAGAAGCAAAAAGGGTCTGAAGCCAGAAGAAAGAAAGACAGACCAAAAATGAGCACATACAATAGAAAATACCGAGTAGTGACGTTAAGCTACTGAATGGATAATCTTCAGGTGAACACAAACAAAAAAAATCCATCTCTGTGAGTACAAATAATGCAAGTGTATGGGTCCGCCAAGTTGACGAAGCTTCCAAAAGGCGATCAACCCCAGTTCATGAATGTCTTTTGAAGCTAAATGATTGGCCAAGGTATGCGTAAGAAAAATACTAATACAAATATTAGAAGTTTTTCGTATTTGTAAGTTAAAAAAAAAACATTTTCATATACCAGTTGTTTCACTTCAGGAGACTAGGGTCATATGGATTCCCATTGTGCTCACTTTGTGTTTTTGAAGCATCAGTTTATTAGGAGGTCCTGTACACTGCATTACCCACCTTATTTTTAATGTAAGAGCGGGTGTGACCATTTTTAAACTTGAATATGCAAGGCTTCCAGTGTCATCCGCTTCAGGTTATTTTACCTGTACAAAACAGTGCTTGATATGGCAAACTGGCACTTATTGTCATGTTATTTTAATTCATTATCACAATAATGAACACACTAGTGAATATTGTTTCATCATTTGCTGCACTTTGTTATTTTCCTGTATTTTTTGTTGTTGTTGTTTCTATTTTCCCATAGTAGCAAACTAACTGATATAAATTTCAATTTATGCTTGATGAGCATAAGAGACTTCTTTCAAAAACATTAGAAATAGTAATGTGTCCAAACTTTTGACCGGTACATACATAGTAATCAAACTTTATCTAAGGTAATCTCTTTTTGTTTGTTGAGAATGTTGATTATGGTAAGGGGCGTTACATTTCCGACGAGTGCTTGCGGTGTTCGGCCAATCACAATGCACTGGGTCAGCTGGCCAATCAGAGCAGACTGCGCTTGTCGGAAGGAGGGACTTTGTAGAAAACAAAGCGTTTGAGAGAGGCGGGGCATAGAGGACCTACAGTAATGTAAAGTATTAGAAAAATAATGTGTTTTTTGAACAGTAAAGCATGTCAACATATTCTGTTACACCAAATACACAGAATAATGATCTTTAAAAAAGCATCGTATGACCCCTTTAAACTCGTAATAAAGCGGTTAATAATATGTCCAGAAATGACACTGATTGACCGAACAAGTTTATATTTAGAATGCATCGCAATCACTCCAAAATAGACGACGCAACGCTCACCTGCATTAGCAGCTGTACTTCTTTGTGTGCCTATTGCTTCGCAGCACCTGAAGGATGTGCTCGTTACGGCAAACATTCAGAAGGCGGGACCTGCTTTGAAACGGCAACATTAATTGGTTTAATTACAGGTGAGTGATAATTCAACTATATGCAGTGAACAATGAGGCTAGTGTTTTGCTGCCTGTCTTGACTGGTGGGCTAGCGTATAGGGGATGTTAGGGTTATGGAGGCCCGCCTCAAAGCCCGAGGCTCTAGGCAATTTGGTTCCCTCACAATCAGGGCCGCTGCTGGCCAAATGGGTGCCCTAAGCAGAATAGCATTGTTGTGCCCCCTCCTTAAAAAAAACGCCCCCCTACTATAAAGGCTCAAAATAGAACTCTAATAGAATATAAGAGTAAATAAATAAATAGCTGTTTAATTAAATTTGATTTTTTTAAAATATAAATTACAATTGTAGCTCTAGACAGTTACCTATGGCTATAATTGTATTAATAACGTTGTCTGATTGATTTTATAGTCTCAAGCATTCAAAAATCACAGAAAATAAAATTAAGCAGTTTTACTACGATAAAACCATGGTTAATTTTGGTAAGGATAGTGATGTCCACATGGTTTTGTTGAAGAAATTAAGTGGATATTAGAATTAAATGTTTGATCAATATTAAACAAGGATTTAATCGTCCTGTAAGCGTAACAACAGTAATTATCAGGCCTTTGGTGCCCTTTGCAGGCATTTGTAATAATGCTAATTGTTTATGTTGTATTACATTATGTATTTAACAGTGTTATTCAATGAAACCATGATTATTATTAATTAACCAATCATTATTGCCTCATTGTTTTTATATAATACATTTTAAGTCATGAAAACTAGAATATTAAGTCAGATGCGTTGTTGGTGGTGGTGAAATTATTACCCACATTAAAACACGTTACTAACGTCAACAGTCAAAAAAGTTTCACAGGATTATGAACATAGCTGCCTGAAAGTGATGCACGGGCTTCATCTTGGGCTTTTTTCTCTCTCTCTCTCTCTGCGCCGAACTGCGCTTATGTCTTTTCCCTGACATAGTCTAGTTGTCCATTTAATTATGATGATCATTTGTATTCCGCCGCAAACATGAGGTGAGAGCGCAGATGCGGGAATGGAAAAACCACGTGTGCTTATACTGCCATACTGTTCATCTTAAAATGCATGTTTTTTTTAATAATTATAAATATATCTTAATTATAAATATATCTATATATACAATCTTAAGAAAAAAGATAAGACCATTCTTAAGAAGAATTTTTGGGAATTTAAAATATTCTTCTTTTTTTTTTCTTAAGTTAAAAAATAAGAAGACATTTTTTTCTCTTTAGCATGTTTCGTGAGTCCGGCCCCAGGTTGATGTGTTTGAGCTTGTCTTTTTATGTATTCAGTTTCTTTATGTACATCTTGAATCTCACCTCATAATCTTTTCCTGCACAAACCAAGTCGAACAGAAAACATTCCTTTGTCTCTGTGCAGTAACTGGATTCACTGGAGTCCCTGAGAGATGCAAACACAATACATTAAACATGACACAACAATGGACATATATAGATTACAGTCTTTGTTGTGCGGATATTTTACTGCTGCAAGGGAAGCAAAAATGATTCTCACCCAACTCTTCCATCAACAGTCACTGCAAAGAGCAGCACAATCACTCCTGTAAGGCAAATCCTTTAAAACATTTAAAGCAAAAAAGAAAGAATGAGGTTACCTTTAGGGAACTCCAGCAGCAACAAATTTTTATGGTGCTACTGCAGTTTAAACAGCACTACAAAAGTAAAAGTTTCAGAGCTTACATGTTGTAGAATGTTGTAGCTTGAGGCTGTGCAGAGAGGAAGAATGCACATGTGTGCCTGCAAGCTGTTATTTATACACACAATGTTATGAAATCTGTTCCGTCCTACAAGACACGCCCCAACCCTGTAGTCATGTAAGCATGTTAAGTAAGAGAAGGTATCTCATCCACTAGGGACAGTATTTGATATTTTTTTTAAACGGTTGTGTTTGAAAGTTCTTTTGAATTGATTATTTGATTGTCATATGTACAGCACATTTAATGGCAGCTCAGCATTTTTATGCAGTGGGTCATTTGTGATCATGTACTTGGAAAACAAAAAAAAAAAAATTTTATATATATATATATATATATATATATATATATATATATATATATATATATAATATGTGTGTGTGTTAATGTTTAGATTTTTATTTATGTATATGTTCATAATAATATAGAAAGCATTTTTTTTTTTTTAGCAACATGGTGTCCCCCTGGGAGTTGGTGCCCTACGCAAACTGCGTACTCTGCGTATAGGGAGCGGCGGTACAATGTAGGCAAAATCTGACCCAAAAACAAACTCACCAGCCTCATTTTCTCCAGTGATGTATTTATAAAGTTTCCTGAATGCTCTAACAGTTGCCATTTCCAAGAAATAGGATTCAGCTTCTGTGGTCACCCATTTGGCAGCATCATAGTGACGTACCTGTAGGAAAAGAGCACTTCATCTCATTACCATGATATTTCATAACCCAATAAGCTCATTAAATCATTAATTAGGCCTATTATTTGAGATTTAAGACAAGTCTGGGGCTATCCAAACTTTATGAAGTTATTTAAGATGATTTTTAAGAAAAGTATTTTTAAGATTTTAAATTCTTCTTAAGTTTTGTCTTAAGAACAATCTTAAGGGAAAAGATAAGACCATTCTTAAGAAGAATTTTTGGGAATTCAAAATATTCTTTTTTTTTCTTAAGTTAAAAAATAAGAAGACTTTTTTTCTTTAGCATGTTTCGTGAGTCCGGCCCCAGGTTGATGTGTTTGAGTTTGTCATTTTATGTATTCAGTTTCTTTATGTACACCTTGAATCTCACCTCATAATCTTTTCCTGCACAAACCAAGTCGAACAGAAAACATTCCTTTGTCTCTGTGCAGTAACTGGATTCACTGGAGTCCCTGAGAGATGCAAACACAATACATTAAACATGACACAACAATGGACATATATAGATTACAGTCTTTGTTGTGCGGATATTTTACTGCTGCAAGGGAAGCAAAAATGATTCTCACCCAACTCTTCCATCAACAGTCACTGCAAAGAGCAGCACAATCACTCCTGTAAGGCAAATCCTTTAAAACATTTAAAGCAAAAAAGAAAGAATGAGGTTACCTTTAGGGAACTCCAGCAGCAACAAATTTTTATGGTGCTACTGCAGTTTAAACAGCACTACAAAAGTAAAAGTTTCAGAGCTTACATGTTGTAGAATGTTGTAGCTTGAGGCTGTGCAGAGAGGAAGAATGCACATGTGTGCCTGCAAGCTGTTATTTATACACACAATGTTATGAAATCTGTTCCGTCCTACAAGACACGCCCCAACCCTGTAGTCATGTAAGCATGTTAAGTAAGAGAAGGTGGGGGGGGGGGGGTCTCATAAGGTTGTAACATAATAACTTTGGGATTTCATTGTAAAGCCAAACTGTATCTTTATGTCAGACATTAGATCAATATGGGCAGAATGTCAGTGATGTTGCATTTATGTAAAATAAGCAAACATAACCTTTGATCACAGGCTGACCACAGCTTAACAGTCGTCCAGATGTTTTAAGTAGGCTAAATGTCAAAATTGCTTAGAAGAGGAATATTTTTACAGGTGACCAACTGCAACTTAATAATAAATGGACTGAAGTTGTTGTCCCATATAAAGAGTTCAATAAATGCAAATATTTAGCTATTTTGGTTTTCTCTTCATGGACATCCAATTTATCATGATAGTATTTTTTAAAATAAAGAGTTATTTATGGACGCATAGTTTGAAATGTAAAATTCGACCAAGTGATTATAGTGTACCCAAAAATGTACAGTCTTGAACTTTAGTTCTGTGTTGGAGTGTCAAATTTCAGCCATATCATTTTACTTTTACAAACTATAACTACTTTGTTCTTTGGGTTAAGCAAAAACCTAGAATTGTGTGTTTTCCTTTATTGGTCATGTACAGATCTCTTAGTTGTTCATGTTTCATTCAGGCTATATACAAAGGTTTAGTTGTTAAAGTATGATTCTTTGTCTTCTGTTCAATTTTGGTGCTATCTGGTATCTTTTGTTTAGGGTTTTGTAATGGTTGTACAAGTGTTGGGTGTAGCTGGGTGTCTTGTTTCATGCATTGTACAGTTCATCATATATCAAAAAGTTATCTCGACATCTGATATGATTATTTGTCAACGTGATTATGCAAAGACAATATTAAGTACAATTCTGATATAATTGCAAAGACAAATTAATCTGCGCTCAAATCCACGTTTATTCCAGATCATTTTTATTTTGACACATTAATAGTAGGTTAAACACATTGTTTGTCTTTTGGCATAATTTCCTCTGCACATGTCCCTGAAGTTTTCATTTGGGAAATATTAGAGTTCGCCATGCATTTGCCATATGTGTGTATGACAGCTTGTTTTGTAAGGCTGACATAACAGCAAGTCTGTTTTATTAATTAGGAGTGGTCTGCATTTTTGTCTTAAGTGCTTGTCTATGTTGTGTGTGTGTGTGTGAAGTATTATCTCAGACAAAAAGGAGGTTTATACAGAAATGTAAATCTAGGAAAACAACAGCTAGGACATTTGAAAGTTGAAAAATCAAACTGAATAGTTGGAATACTCTGTTCTTTGGTGTCATGTGTAATTTGAAGATTATAGGAAACACTTTACAATAAGGTCTTCTTTATTAACATTAGTTAATGCATTAACTAACATTAAGTAACAATGAATCAGTATATTTTTACATCATTTACAATCCTTTGCTAATGTTAATAAAATGTTAATTTTAATATTTTAGATCACAGCGCATTAAGTAATGTTAACAGATAGAACTTCTGAATTTAAACCTGTATAAATGCTGAGATTAAATGTAATTAAGACCAATATTTGCTTTAGAAGTATTGTTCACTGTTAATTCATAGTAAGTAATGTAGTGAACTATTGCCATCAAATGAACCCTTATTGTAAAGTGTTACAGATTATTATTTGTGTGTGGCTTATGAATCTATTGATAAGACCATAACAATGACAAAAAATGATCATTATGTGATAATGTGAGTGGGAAATATAATTTAAATATGCAAATAAATGCACTAACCAACAATATACCATAATTCAGAGAAGAAGGAAAGGAATTACCAAGCGTAGAGAATAAGTGACATTAAAAACTAAATCTGGATTTGTCTGTTCACATCAGCTCTGTAATAAACCTTATATCACAGTGCTGCTGGATGCTTGGTTGACAGTCATTCCAACTATTAAAGCTGCAGTCCGTAACTCTTTTTGGTAAAAAAATGATCCGAAATCAATATTTGAGCAAGTACATAACCAGCCAGTGTTCAAAACTATCATCTTACTTTAGCCCGATTCACAACGGTTAGCTTATAATAATGTTTTCTAATTTGAGTGGTACGGGTAGGTTTTCACGGGAAATTCGAGCATGGCACTGCGTCATTACGTCACGTCTGTAAACATAAAGATTGAGTCCCGGCTACTAGGCTATCGCATGTGAAGATCCTGCAGGTGGCAGATCGTTTATAACCTTTTTTCACAGAGGCTGGAATAATTAAATGTATAATTTTGATGGCGGATTGTAATCTAGAAAGTTTTATGTATTTATGAAACACATGTGAATGAAATTAATTTATATTGCAGTTTTTCTAATGTGCTTCTGATTACAGATAGCCTGGAATTACACATGATTTGTATTTTAAAGACAACCAGTTCGAAGGGAGCATAATTTGCTTTTTGGGTTAAAAGAATTTCTTAATATGAAATTCAAATGGTATGACAATTAGAGATTAGACTGAGTAGTGTGTATTAGCGTGTAGATTTCAAATTCTGTACATAGTCATGCAATGCTGATGCTGTTAACATTAATAATTTGAGAATAAAGTATAATAATAATTTGCACGGTTTGATGTGATATGAGCTAACCAATCTTTAGATTAAATCACCATTGAGCACGATTTATTGTAATGCTTTTTTCCTCAGTTGGTCAGAACAAATGTGACAGACTTGTTACTTACTTGTTCAGATGACAATATACAGTGAAAATTCTTATTTGAGTCATATATTCCAAGACGTAGGCTAGAATCTGTGATTGCGAAGTACAGTAAATATCCACACTGCCTGGTGCGGTGACTGATAGCCACACATACTCCTCAAAACATCAGATTCATCCGGGCTGGAGCCGTGCCGATGCACAACCCACGCAAGGAAGATAATTCCGCAAACAGCTGCAATTGCAGGTTTTCAAACAGAGATGGCGACAAAGAGGCAAAACTTGCGGACTGCAGTTTTAAGTATTTCCAGGTTTGTTGACATTATAGTTTCATATCACTTCAGTAAATCTTTTGTATGGCTAAGAACCACAAATGCTTATGCTCTCATACACACACATTACCGCATTACCACCTCAGGGTGTGCACTAATTGATCCATAATTCAATGGACAATCATTCCTTATCTGAATTCTGTGTTTGGTGTGTGTTGCACTGAGTTCATACAGCCTGCAGTGCTTTACATATTTCATTCAGACTGCATACGCCTCAATACATTTGTTACTTTGAGTGAATTATTTGAAATTACATCAAAAATTATATTGTTTCATTCAAAGCAACACCTGAAGTGATGTCAGTCGTTTAACTGATTTTTGCTGCTGCCTCAGGTGCTGCTGTCAGAATCTTCATCAGACTCTTCTTCAATGTCATCTAGAATGAGCTCATTGATGCTTTCTATCAGACTACCCTGACTCAGACAGGTGTTGACAGTGGATCCGCTGCTGATATGAGCGGGGCTGGGGTAAACCACACGTGGCTTCCTGTTCTTCTGTCTGCTATGTGGGTGAACGCATTCGGTACCAGGTACATGGGGCTCTAGGTAAGACAAACATGCAGATGTTTATATTCATGCAGTTCTGCTTTACAAATGTTAAATCGACATGAAATAGCATTCACAGCCCATTATTACTTCTGTACTGAGACACACAGTGGGGTCCAGAAATCTGAGAACATCTGTGTTTGCAGAATTCCAAAATATGGAATTCAAGATTTGGATTACTTGTGGATTATTGTGATGTTTTTATCAGCTGTTTGGACGCTAAACTCTGACGGCACCCATTCACTGCAGAGGATCCATTGGAGAGCAAGTGATGTAATGCTACATTTCTCCAAATCTGTTCCGATGCAGAAACAAACTCGTATACATCCTGCATGGCCTGAGGTTGAGTAAGTTTTCCACAAATTTTCATTTTTGGGTAAACTATTCCTCTAATATAATTTGTAATGAAATTATTGTTTTAAATGAGAAAATTTCTAAACAGAAGCATTTACACTAGTGGTCTCAGACTTTTACACCCCACTGTGTTTCCCAATGATGCTGGATATTTACTGGGAAAAAATTAATGGGACTTGATTATATCCATCAGAATGGTGATCCATACCAGAATGGGACCTGAATGCAGAACCCTCCTAAAGCTCGTTTTCAAGTCTATTTGCTATTATTTCTGTAAAATTTAGAATGTAAAATGTTAACTACCATTAAGTTACTGTGCTAACACAGTGCCTAAATTATTATTTGGCTATTATTTACCAATAACTTGCACAGTTTAGGTGACATCAATCAAAAATAAAGTCAAAGTCCTCTTAGAAGCGCAGCTCATTTAAAGCAGAGCAAATTTAGATTTCATGCTGTTGAAAATGAAAAAAAAAAAAAAAAACTTAAAACTGTATTAACGAATTGTAGTCTCACTACACTTTGCAGGCCATTAGAGGATCTAGACATCACATCTTGATCTTATGGCTCAATACAAAGAATACAGTGGTTTGCAGCATTGCAGTAAGTTAATCTATTTTAACAATATTGATTGATTTTGGTGGTCTGAAGACTGTATATAATTAAAGCCTACTGTGACTCCTTGAGATTGAGCAAGACCTCTAGTGGTCATTGTGTCAAAAAGCATCAAATTACCCATTCGATTATAACAGTCTTCAGCAAGACAGCTGTGCTGATTTTGTCTTCTAGGCCCAGGCATCATGCTTCTCTTCTTGGGTGGTATAATCTTTGTGGGGAAAATGGCTGAGCGACAACCGTAACAAGGGGAACGTCCATCCATTCGACCAAAACCCCTAACAGAAACACAAAATGTTAATACAAAACTCCTCGTCATGCAGAAGAAAAAAACGAAACAATGCCATGACTGTCATTTAAAACTGAAGAACAGCAATATACAGTACAGCATACAAAAAAAGTTAATGTCTTACTTGAAGGTCCGTAAGCAGTTTGGACAGTTAAACTCCGCTATACCCCACATTTTGTTGGCTGGCACAGGGTCATACTTCTTTTTGCATCGGTGACAACGTGACACCTATAACAAGTCATATGCACACAGATGAATGGTCAACATTGGGAAAGCACAGCGCAAATGTGATTTGAGCTTGTAAGGTGTGGTCAGACGTCATACCCTTTTCCTCTGAGGTACACGTCGCCACCAGTCCCTGTCACATGACTCGCAGGCGAACTGATGAATGACAGAAGGCATCTGGTTTGCCTGAGCCTGGTCAAACATTCGTTTGTTCTCCTCTGTTAACGGTAGAACTCGTAGACGCGCCCCGAGCTCCTGCAAGCATGTCTGTGTATGTTAGTTCACACTGCTTACAGTACACATACAGTTCTTTAGTATTAACCTTGGTACAATTAATTGTTCATGTAAACATTGCAAGCAACTAACCGCTATATCAGTGTCATCATTGGGTTTTTTCTTGGCCGGTGCCTGAAGTGGGACAGGAGTGATGCAATAAGACTACAGTGTAACATGATGTTTTATTTATCCTGTAAATTCACACCCAAATAGGGAAACTCTTTCTTACTTGTGCTGATTGACTGGCACCACTGGATCCAGATGACTTGGCGGGTTTTTCTTCCTATAAATTTTTGATGACTATCACCATTATACAACTAAAAACTGTAAAGTAAACAGCAGTATCTGGTACTTTCATTTTCAGAAATCATGTAACACAACAAATCATGTTTACAGGTTGTTAGCGGATGGTTGGGATGTTACCTGTTGTTTTTCATCAGCTTTGAGTTTCATAACCACGTTCTATATGAGTGCAGAAAATGTGTTAATGAGTAACACACAGTTATACAGTGACCCCAGTAATGGGCACTTAAGGAAAAGCACACTTAATTTCATTGCATTAGATAACAAATGCCTTTCTTCAAATGCTAAATCCCTGTTATTTTGTAATCTAGTGCAATGCCATTCATATATACAGTGGGGAAAAAAAGTATTTAGTCAGCCTGACCTCTGTCATTGCCAACAAAGTGTATATAACAAAGTATTGAGATGAAATTTTGTTATTGACCAAATACTTATTTTCCACCATAATTTGCAAATAAATTCTTTAAAAATCCTACAATGTGATTTTCTGGATTTTTTTTTCTCATTTTGTCTCTCATAGTTGAGGTATACCTATGATGAAAATTACAGGCCTCTCTCATCTTTTTAAGTGGGAGAACTTGCACAATTGGTGGCTGACTAAATACTTTTTTGCCCCACTGTATTTTAAATGTGCCTTACGTGACCCAATAATTTTTTGCTACAAAATAAACCTACAAGCTCTTTCCATACATTTACATAACCTGCACCATACCTTAGCTACAGGGTCATTATTCAAAGCTGACATGTCTTCCTCGTCCAGCTCTACATACGAAAAAACACAAATAAATAAGATGTACAGTCAATACAAACACACAAAAAGCACATATTAACAAAAAAATATATAAAAAAGAAATAAATAGAAATGGCATAAATAGTAGAGTGAGTAACAGCAAAGAATACACTCATGAGAGTTCATAGGAGAAAAGGTTTGCACTTTACCCCTCTCATTATCTGCCATCAGGGCGACACACATTGCAACCATACGATGGTTGTTTCCATAGCGTCGCATGAGCAATACAGCCATGTCAATTTCAACAAGTCCATGAAACCTCTCTCTCAGTCGCCTGACACTTTTTTCCAACTAAGTCAAGAGAGAACAAAAAACACATTTACTTTTATTTACCTTTATTTGAAAGAACAACCACGTAGTATAAAACTGAGTGAGACTCGTGTGTGGCCCTTAAAATTAATACGAAGTTGATTCTTTCATGCAGGAAAACATCAATCCGTTTTTAACTACGTACAATATGCACTATGACTGTTGAGGAAGTTACTGCAGTATACTTCCTTTAATAGCGTGCCTCTCATATTGTCTCCAATAAAATATCATACGCCATTTAACTGTATGTTTATACGAATCACAAATACTATACCTCCACTTCTTCATGCATTCGGCTCATATCGCTGTCGTTCGGTGTTGTTTTAGTACCTGTAACAACAGTGCTAAACCTCTTATACAGTGGCACCGTTTCCTTAAGCGCTTTTCAGTATGTCAGTGTGATATCACTTTCAGTTTGATCAAAAATACCACAGCATAACCACTAGAGGTCTCCACAACACAGCTGTAA
Source organism: Sinocyclocheilus grahami (assembly GCF_001515645.1). Taxonomy (NCBI): domain Eukaryota; kingdom Metazoa; phylum Chordata; class Actinopteri; order Cypriniformes; family Cyprinidae; genus Sinocyclocheilus; species Sinocyclocheilus grahami. The sequence continues at coordinate 332,315 of NW_015506047.1, read as the reverse complement.
ATCGAGCACAAAATAAGAGCACGCTTGACTGTGCATGCAAACTTGTAGTGAGGATTTGGATTCATCGACTAATTCGAATCTCCTGAATCGGTTCACTAAAAAGAATCATTCAGATTTGTTCAGTAGTTCACTAAATAAATTACGTGTTTCAGTATAACGTCATTGCGTCATTTTGATTCTGTATGGGCATCAGTTGCATAAACTTAGACTAGTCTTAAAAGTTAGTCATCCAATTTTCTTTCTTCAAGGCTGGTCATAACTTTTTTAATTCAGTTACATACAATGGTAATTTTTACCATTGTAATTTTGCATTTGCAATTAAAAACGGATTGATGTTTTTTTACCATTTGTAATTTCCTGTAATTGTAATTTTTTACAATTTCCAACACGGGGAAACAACACTCTGGACTTTGTTTACACCACACAGAGAGGAGTTTACACCCTTCCCCTCCCCCACCTCAGTGCCTCAGACCACATCACTGTCATGCTAATGCCTGCATACAGACCGCTCGTTAAAGTCACCAAACCCACAACGAAAAACACAGCGTCTTCACGACATGGCGGCGGCGGCGGCGGTAACAATTCTACAGCGAGAATAAAAGTTTGCGTGAACATTTGGGCAGCGTTATGCAAATCTTCCCACATAGTGAGGTAGACATGTGGGGGCGTGTTAGAACGAGCCGTTTTAGGAGGGCGTGGCTGACTGAACTTTTATAAAGAATATCACTTTGGATTTGAGACTTTAGTCTTTGCAACTTTACAGATCTTCTTTATGCATCAAGAGCTTGTAACACTCCAAAGAGAAAGGAAATATTGAAATCGCATCATATGACCCCTTTAAGACACCGTCTAAATACGTTTATGCAACTGGCCCCTGGTTGACTCGCATGATAAACAAATACGCCCCATATGCCCGCCTCGAGTTTAGTGCATGATAGAAGTGATTTAGACAAGATTCGTTCACAACACCAATTTGTTCATGACTAAAACACAAAAACATTTCAGAATACGCGTTTATAGTAGCTGAAATAATTTTCTTTTCATATGATTTCCAAATGTAATTTTCAATAAACATAGGCTTCCCAGTAACATTTAAACTATATAGCCTAATTTCAACTATCAAGCAAAACATTAAACCTCTTCAAAACAATTTAGGATATATATATATATATATATATATATATATATATATATATATATATATATAT